>NC_077231.1:47622059-47779559 GCF_027887165.1 Monodelphis domestica
CCTTTAATGTTCCATGATTTATATCACAACCCCTGCAGCAATTTTATCGCTAATAAAGCCATCTGCCTGCAAGATATGTCAAAAGATATAATGCTTCCCCTACGGAGAACACAAAGATTATAAGATTTTCATAAGAAGCCATCAGAACTCATTTCCCACTCAAAAATAGCCATGAGCTGCTGTGCCGTTCCAGACCAGTGCAGCCACTAGGTGGCACTCTTCCTACATTATTCAAGAAGAACTTTGCCGGGCAAGGGAAGCATTCCTAGCTCAATTTAAATGAAGCACAGAGAATGACAAATGATTTCTTATGGAAACTACTTTAAAATTGTCTACAATAAATCAGGAGATGCTTATAAAATACTGCCAGGGAAGAAGACCCTAGTTTCGAAATGATTTCCTGTAGGTCAAAGCCCATCTCTTAGTCACCTACCGGGGTTGATCCATCTTTCTTCGGGCTGATTAACTAGCTAGCACTGCGACAGATGTATTGTACCATGATGCGGAGACCTCTGCGGACAGTGGCACGAATCGTCCTTGACGGCAATGAGGAGGCATTCAGTGAAAGAGGCACACTTTGTACCTTGACATCCTCGAGACCATCCCCGCTGGCCGACCATTCATCCAAGTGAAAACCGCTCAGCCCCCAGGACCCGAGCTCTTGGTACAAGTGTACAAAATGCTGACTCAGACTGTCACCGGCGGCAGGCAGCCAAGGGCGCTCTGGGAATTGGACTCCACGTTTGGCCTGAATAAAATCCTTCCAAGGTTTCACAGCTTCACTTAGGTTTTTCAGTGGGTTGGTTAAGGTTGATGACACGTTTATATTCTTCCCCAGAAAATATGTGAAATTCCATTAAGAAGGGACTGATTTCTATCTAGCAATGGCTGATCCCTGCCCGCTCCCTGCCTCGCTTTGTGTGGGGGACTGGTACAAGGAAGAGGGTCCAGGGCTTTTACCCATGTAGGGAAATCCCGGGTGAGAAAGCTCCCGCTGCCCATTCAAATGGGCAATTAGGCTGTAACTTTTAGAGGGTTGCCTGGAGGTACTGACTTGGCATATGTGTCAGAGGTGGGAAAAGAATCCAAGTTATTTTGACTTTCCCTTCTCTATTCAGTAGGTTAGGTAGTCTCTCTTGAATGTAGGAAACATTTAATAAATGGTTGTTAGATTTGAATCTGGGCAGCTAGGTGGCATAGTAGATAGACTACCAGTCTGGAGTCAGAAAAACTCATCTTCTTGAACTCAATTCTGGCCTCAGCTATGTATTAGTTTGTGACCTTGGACAAGTCACTTAACCCTGCTTGCCTCAGTTTCCTCACCTGTAAAAATGAGCTGGAGAAGGAAATGGCAAATCATTCTAGTATTGTTGCCAAGAAAATCCCAAATGGGATCAGGAAGAGACTGACATGGCTTAAAATGAATAAAAACGACAACAGACTTGAATATGTAGATTGTAGAATAAAATGCCCATATTTCTAGCCATAGCTACATCAAGATAGTTAAATTAACCATCATTCTTACTAAAAATATGAAATCTGTAGAATTTATAATAGCTATCATAGCTATCAAAAGTGTTTTAAGATCTCTAAAAGCTTTTTACATATCTGATTTGATCCTTGCAACAACCTTTGAAGTGGGTCCTATTATTATTACCATTTACAGATAAGGAAACTGAGACTGAGAAAAGTTAAATGATTTGCCCAAGGACACTAAGCTAATAAGAGTCTAAGACAGAATTCAAACTCAGGTCATCCTATCTTTAAGTCTATTGCTTAATCCACAAAGAAAAATAAAATGTTGTTTTTAGTAGACAGAAACATAATGCTCTCTAGAAATAGACTTGTGTTACAAAATCATCATTTTTTCAATAGTCATTATGTTCCCACCAGTAACCACATAAAATTTAGCATTTTCTTTTTATATAACTGGAAGAAATTATGCACATTAGTTGGAATCTAAGAGGGATGGGAATTGGAAAAGGTTGATAAAATTGAATGAGATGCTAGGTATCTTCTTATTTTATTGAAGTGGAAATTGTGCCAGCGGTGTTAAGTGATTTGCCTAAGGTCACATAGTAAGCTGTGTAAGTGACAGATGAAATCCAAACCCAGGACCTTTGAGTCTAAATTCACTGCTTCCCTCCTGCCCTCTCTTCCTCCTTCCTTCCCTCCCTCCCTCCTTCCCTCCTTCCTTCTTCTTTCTAAAATTTTTCTCTCTTCTCTCAGTGGTATTTTTAGCCTTGTAAGAAGAAAAGACCCCTTTTTAGATTTTTTATTTGAACGCTTCAAAAACCCTGTCATGGGTACCTATCAAAAATTAAAATAAACCTATTGCTACTATCAGACAGTTTAAGATACAGTATAAAAACAGTTTCAGGAAAATCAAAATGATGTTTACTGTTAGCAAAAGAGTTGATCATATTTTCTGTTTTTCCTCTTTCTGAAGTCATTGATTTAACTATTTTATGAAAAGATAGAACAATAATAAAAATGTTAAATGTCAAAATAATACAGCAAAGCCTTTTCTCCTTTCAGCCACCATTCTAAACTCTTCTTCCTCCATCTGCTCTATCTCCTCACCATCAACTGGCCAGTAACTCTCTCCCATATTCTCCACCTACTTCCTTGTCAAAATCTATAAAGCATATTCTATAACTAGCTAGCTTTCACAAAACAGTGATCTAGAATTGAAATTGTCCTATGTGATCCAAGCCCAGTTTAATTGAAATAAAATTTTCTCTGATAGTCTATGATTTCTCTTAAGTAGATTTCTTTTTTTAAAATGTTCTTGTAACAAATAATCATGATCAAGTAAAATAAATGCACATACTTTCCATGTACAAAATGCATTTCTAGGCTTTTGGCCCAGATGGCTGATTGAACAGAAGCAGGCAACCCAGTTCCTACATTATCTACTCCAGTAGAAATCTTAAAGTAGTACCAGACCCACTAGTGATCAAGAGCTCCAATGAGAAACTACAGGAAATAAATAAGTAGAATTAGAGAAAATAATTTATATAATGACAACAACTCTGTAAAGAAGAATGACTTTGAAAGATTTACAGAGTTCTGAGCAATTCAATGACCCACCATGATTCCAAAGGACCAGTGATGAAATATGTTACCCTTCTCCTCACAGAGGAGTGGAATCAAAATAAAAAGTGGACTCAAAGTAAAAACTCATATATCTTTGGATTGATTTAGGTAATCAAAGTATTTCTCTGGGTCTCCCTTTTTCAGATGAAAAATGAAGAAATTAGATATCTTCCTAAGTCAGTGATGGTGAACGTTTTAGAGACTTAGAGACACCGAGTACCTGAACTGAACCTTCATCCCACATGTGAGCCACCCCTTTATCCCAGATGAGGGAGGAAGAAAGCACTCCCATTGGGCTGCTGAGCAGAGGGGTGACTGATGTGAGAAATGTCCTCAGGTACATGTGGAAAGGAGGAAGGGAGCAGCCCCCTCTGGCATATGCTAGTACTTATGCCATAGGTTCACCAACATAGCCTGAGGTTCATTCTGGGGTACACAGGTAGAAGATTGGCTCTCTGGGATGGGAGAATAGATAGAGGACATCTTTTTAAGTTTAATTTTCAATATCAATATTTTCTCCATCATTTTCTTAACAATATACAAAAACAAACCAAGCATGTCCCAATTTACAACTTTGTCCATTTCCAAAGTGTAAATGCCAATCCTGAAAATGTAATGATTAGCTTTCTAGTACAACCAGATGCTAGCACACCCCAAAATGGATTCTGTGATCCTGAGAACAGACTTCTTCACCCCAGCCATAATCCATTCTGCCACTGCTGTTCCACCTTCCATACCAGACCTTCTCTGAGCCAGAACTCCTGCCTGGGGCCATATTGCTACCCTGCCTCCTGGTACATACTTAACCAATCCCTGCCCCACCTTTTCCACCCCAAGCTCCAGGAACTGTTTTCAAATGAACAGGATCTTTGCTTCAGGAAAGAGCACTGAGCTGGTCCTATTTTTTCACTCATCATCATTGTGACTTAGCAGACCACAACACCCTTCCCTGTTCACTATTCTCTTTCATGTGGCAAATGTTTATACTCCTAGAACTTAGTACCATGCCAATGAATGCTTTTTTCTTTCTTTCATTCAAAATCTAAAATTTATTCAAGGATCCAGGTGGTCATAAAAATGGTTTGTCAGCTTCCCTTTAGCAAATAAGGACCTATTTTCCCAACTCCGTTCATTTGTATGCATTACCTCATCTTTTCACCAGCTGATGAGTTGAGGACTTGATGTGAATGATGGAGAACCTGCATGTTAGGAATTAGGAACCCAAGAACAATGCTGTGACTCCACTAGGGGGAGCAGAGAACAGACTCCAGTATTCAAGGAGCAAGCCATGGTAAATAGGGACTTTGAACTTGTGTGCCAGAATTTATGACATTTTCTTGGCAAGAACTTTTGTTTGAATCCTTCTCTTATTTCAGATTTTTTTCCCTCGAAAGTCTGGGAAGTTCGCTCTGGTTGTTCTACTTTTCAATCCCTCTAAGACTACATACTTGCTATGTGTATCATAGCTTTCCAACACAACTGAAAAATGAAATTAAAGTGTGCCACTGTATAACTCAAGGAGGGAAAGGAAGAGCACATTTAATATCTGTAGGCACTGTGGCAAAGTAGAAAGAATACTAAATTCGGAATTGGTAGCCCTGGGTTCAGATCCTCTCTCTTCTGTTGATTATTTTCTTTAACACAGAAGAAGTCTCTTAATCTCTTTGGCTTTCTATTTTTTCCCCATATCTGAAAAATGAGGATTTGGACTAGATAGCTTTAAAGGTCTTCCAGCTCTAAACCTATGATGCTACTTTGGGCATCAGGAGTCCACAAGAGTGTGCAGGAGTCTAACTGCTACCACTAAGAAATGCCTGTGTATTAAGCATGTACTGTGTATTAAGCAAGTACCGTATATCCTCAGTTGCTGAGCACTGAGGATACAAGAACTATAGAAACAGTCCCTGCCCTTAAGGAACTTACATTAGAGTAGTTCAGATGACATGTAGATAGGTAGATAGAGAATCTATGGAAAGTAATCTAAGAGGGGAAGGATCCAGGAACTGGTGAGGCCAAGAAAGAACTGCAACCTGTAGCATTTGGACTGAGGCTTCAAGGAAGCCAGTGATTCTTGAATATGGAAATGAGAAGACAGAACATTAAAGGCACAAAATGGTAGATGGAATGTCATTCTTGAGAAAGAGCAAGGGTTCTTCCTTCCCCAAAAGCTCTTGATCATAGAGTAAATGGAGGGAAGTTGTGTGAAGAGTATGAATATAGAAAAGGGCTATGTTGTGAAGATTTTAAATGCCAAATAACGGGCTTTCTATTTGATAGTTAAGGAAATAGGGAACCATTGGCTTTCATTATAATGTCCCCAATAATATAAAAAAGAAAATACCCCATATTGTCCTTGTTCAGGCTTTGTTTTTAAGAGCAAATATTGAGAAAATAATAGAAATATGGCTGTTTACTGATGATTCTTCTTCTTTAATAGCTACTTTGCAGTTGTTCAGCCATTTTTAGCCCTGTATGACTTTGTGACCCCATTTTGGGCTCTTCTTGGCACATGCACTGGAGTGTTTGCCATTTTACCAGTGAGGAAACTTGGGTTAAGTAACTTGCCTAGTCACAGAGCTAGTAAGTTAGAAGCCAGATTTGAACTCATGAAAATGATTCTTCCAAGTCCAGTACTCTATCCACTACACCTTCTAGCCTCACAATATACTAGCTTCTTAAAGATCACCTAAAACAGACAGGCATTAAGTACTTTCCATTTTTAAAAGCAGGGTTTGTGTATGAGGCTTGGGGAATAATAGGAATGGAAGGTGGGAATCCATAGGAGGAATCCATAGGTGGGAATCCATAGGAGGAATCCATAGGTGGGAATCCATCTGGGAGGAAGAATGGAAAACATTTGATAACTGACAGAGTTGGTAATCTAAAGGAAAGGGAATCAATTCCTGCGTGGTTCTGTTGGGTTTTTTTTAAAACCCTCAAAGCAAGTTCAATTCATGTTTGAAACTTTAATCTATTTATGCCTTCCTTTTTATTTTTTAGTGTCCCCTTCTTTCCCAATTAGACATATGTATTTTATCTATGACTTTTCTTTATATCTGCCTGTCATCTCTTTTGGAGATAGGAGACATTTATGTAGCACAATCATAACTGACTCCATCAGAATTCACTTGACTCTTGATGCTACCATTATGGCTTCATAGCAACTTTAAGAGAAACAAAATTTCATGCCATCAAAAGAGGATAGATAGTTACTTCACTACAGCAACAGAAGAAACTGAGCTCTAACTTGATGTGGAACAAGTAACAAATGAGTTTTGTGACTTCATGTTCTGCCCAGAAGTCTTCTGGACTCTTAATGGTCCTCACAATCCATATCACACTTGCTACCATGCATTGCTCTCTCTCAAGGCCACCATGTTTCTGTTTATGGCAGGACATATGGTAGTGAGAGCTGAAGAGTAAGGGAGAATTGAGCTGGAAAGGCATTTCTTCGCGTGAACCTTCTTTATTTATTGGACACAACCCAAGTTTCACTCGTAATGGCACTTATTCATTCATTGATTCATTCTTCATTTGATATAAGGTACTATGCCAAATACTACAAAGATGAAATGAGGTATCATCCTTACTGTCTCCAACCACAATCATTCATTTTAATTATAAAGTGGATCTTGAACACTCTGATACTTGACATTTAGAAGTAGATTAAACCTGAATGACAGTCCGAGTAAAAATAATAGCTGGCTGGCATAATGGTAAAGACCAGTGTGGTAGACAAGAAAACCTGGGTTGTTCCACTTCTGTCTCTGACATATGCTAGTTGGGTGACCTTGGGAAAGCCATTTAATGGCCCTGACAATTCTGGAAGACTGTTCAGTTACAGATGAATCGCAGACCTACATCGTTTGAGTGAGTTTACACACAGGGACTTCTCTATATCAATGACATCACAGGTCTATACTCCCTCCCATCCTCAAGCTGATATTTATACAGTGCTTTAAGATTCATAAAGCCATATATATGTATATATATATATATATATCAGATCATTTAATCGTTAAAACAAGATAGATGTTATTATTATCTTCATTATATAGATGGGAAAACTGAGACCCTGAGACATTGAACAGTTTGCTCACTGTCACAGGACAAATAAATATTTGAGGCAGGATTCAAAGCCAACTTCAAGTTCAGGTTCAATGCCTAATGCCACACTGTCTTCTTTCCACAAAAAATTTCCAAATGTTTTTAAAGAAAACAAACAATATCTTTTTAAAATGATAGTTAGGGTATCAAGGAACTAAAATGAGCTTCATAAACTTTTTTGGAGTAACTTTCATTTTACAGCTTAAAAAACTGAGATTCAAAGAGGCTAAGTGGTTGCCAATGATCATAAGAGCCACAGCAGGGACTAGAACCTACATTTCAATTCTCAGTACTTGTAACTCTTAAAGAAGGTTCTCTCTTCCCTATTAGACAGATGACTAAAGAGAAGTTTTATAGCTTCAAGTGAAAGAATGGCAGAGATGGTCCCAAACGAAACAGTAAATGGTTCAATGAGAATTGATTGAATTGAGCAAGTTTCTTTAACCTCTCTTTCCTCATCTATAAAATGGGAATAAAAAGAGCGCCTCTCACCACCACCCCGGAGTGATAGCAAGGATACAATGAGATATTTGTAAGGTGCTTTGTAAACCTTAAGGTGCTATACATTATGATAGAAGGCTAATTATACTTTTTACTTTTTAAGTATATTTACTGCCTAATGGTAATGTTTATAGACCAAAACAAGATTCTGGATGACCAAATTTATTTTCTGCCCTTCTGAGAGTCCTGAACCACATTGTGTGTTTGCATATCATTTGATTTGACAATGTGTATGTGAAAAAGTGCTATTTATGTGGTAGGGATTGCAGGAGATACAAACAAGGGCTAGTTTCCATATTGAACATCTGCTTTATGAATTATGTACTTGATCTCAAAACCCAAGTCAAAAAAACAATACTGGGAAAGTGAAGATCTCCAAAAACCAGGAGAGAAAAATTAGAAAATCATTGAGTTGGAAGGTCACCTTGTGCCATCCCTGAAGTAGGGATCCCTCTGTGGAATTCCCAAGTGGTCCTCTAGTCTAATTCTGAACTCTTCCAGGAATGGGAAGCTCATTATTTTCTATAGCAGTTTATTTAATTTTAAAATAGTTCTAATTGTTTCATAGCTCAGTCAGTCAACAAGCATTTTTATTAAGTGCTTGCCATATGCCAGAAACAATGCTAAGTTTTGGGAATACAAAAAAGGGTAAAAGATAGTCCCTGCCCTCAAGGAGTTCATATTATTTTGTGGAGGAGGCAACATGTAAATAACTGTACAGAGAAGATATATAAGTGGCAACGGAAAGATAGTTCTTTCTTACTCTTTCATGAATTCATCCTTTTTTGGAATCTTAATAGATTTGCCCTGTGAAGAATGTCTTCTTCTTCATTATGACTTCTTGTTGTTTAGTTGTTTTATTCATGACCCCATTTGGGGTTTTCTTGGTAAAAATACTGGAGGGGTTTGCCATTTCCTTCTTTAGAGATGAGGAAACGGAGGCAAACACAATTAAGTGACTTATTTAGGGTCATACAGCTAGCAAATGTTTGAACTCAGGAAGATATTTTCTGACTTGAAACCTGCCATTTTATCCACGGTTCCACCTAGCTCTTTATTTGGATATCTATTAATATGTTTGAAGAAGGCAATACTGCCATGATTCTCTATTCCTCTGATTGCCAAGCCTTTTCATCTTCGTTCCAAAAGTCCCTAGTTCTTTCAACAGAAAACTCTGCTTTGGGGAGTTCCCAGTGGTAACCTCCCTGTACCTAAATTCATACAAGATACATTTCTGCATACACTAATTTATTTTTGCAAAATTTCACAATGAATTAAATACCATGAAGATGTTAATTAATTAATTAGCCCTGCAAAAACTCTTTTGGTAAAGAAAAAGATTAGATCCTGCATTGTCAAAGGCTGTGTCAGTCAAGTCCCACCAAGCTAGAAAAGTATCGAGGACAGGGCAGATAAAAGGACTGGAATAACTAAGCTCAGGAAAAGTGTGGGGGTCACTGGTCTATATCTGATACAATGGGCCACTCTGAACCAGAGGGTTTAAACAAATATTTTTATTTTCACTAATAGCTTTCTAGTTCCCTCAGGTAGAAGCAATTCTCCCGGTGATTTAAAAGTGGTTCAAAAATTAAAACTAAAAAATCCTGGTAGGAGAAAGGTAAAAAGCCAGTCAGCAAGGGGGCTCAGGAGCTCCTCACCAATATCTCAAAAAGACTTTTATACTCCTCTTGCCCAAATGGACCTCCACTAGGACCCAGATCAGTTTGGGTCTGAACAACATTAACCTCAATGGCCCCAGGTGTGCACTGCAGTCTTTTGGCAATGGTCCCAGATAGTGTGGAGGGAATAGGATGGAAGGGTGGCTAAATCCGATCTCCTCAGCTTCTGGCTCACAATGCCAGCAAAATGCCAACGTATTCATCACTACAAGGGTGGTGATCAGGTGACAAATTTTGGTGGTGATGAATGGGCTGGAGCCATAACAACTCTTGAAACCCTTTATTTGATTACAGATTACAACCTGCTTCAATGAGAAACTGGACAATCTGGTCATTGGAATTCACTTTGAGGCTTCAAATTGTGGCCCATCTTTATAAATGATTTGTGAAGACAGATGAACCAATGAGGAAAAGAATATCAATATTCTCAGACATCATGTCGGTCATCCATAATGCAAAAGAAAGCAAAGTGGAAGATAGGAAAGTGAATTCCTGCCATAGTGTGATGTCGGAAAGACCCAATTTTCTCTGGATCATACAAGAGATGAGCACCCATAATGTTTGCTTCTTTGATAATTCAGTAGAATCACAAGTGATGAAACAGCTCAATGAGTCCAGTGTATAAAACCCATCTCTCCTGACAATAACTATTATTTCTGAATCCCGAGCTACTAACACAAACATTCCCAGGTGGAATTAACAGACTAAGTCAATCAGTCAGGTCCAATTCAACAGCACCTTTGTAATCAGGCTGTGACTAAGCTTGAAAGTGGGTTTAGAAGCGTTCCCTTACCTCTCCTGAAGTCCTACAGGCTTCATTTTGAAAGGCGATGGACTGGTAGAAATAGCAGGCTTGATTTCAGGAGTGCATCGGCCTTGGGGGTCCACTATGACGTTCACCACTTTAGGGGCGTGCTCAGGCTGGACCATGCTGTTGACCGTCTTTGTGTCAGATTGGGTGGCTTGTAATGGGATGGGGGATAGGTGGATCTCCTGGTTTTTCTCTTTGTCTTGTCTCAGAGAAAGCTGAAATTTTTCTTTTAATCTATAAAGAACCTGTAAAGAACAACAACAACAAAAACAGAATAGCAGTTATTCTCCCACTGATGGAAAAAAAATCATAGGAAGTGAAAAGAAAGTCTTCGTCATTCCCCTGCCTTACTCTGCAACAAAAGATAAAGTGAAATGAGATCCATTAGTTTGAATTTTTAAAAAAGGTTTTGTATTGTTTTCTTGATTACTACTATGAAAATTTTCCAAAATGATGTTTGTAATGTTATTTACTGTGAACATAATATGTTCATTAAACATTCACAAGAAATTGTTTTTAATGGATCTTCAGAATAAACTGGATTTATTTTGTTAAGTATATTTCACTATTTTTAATTTAAAAAGAGAAATAAAAAATTCCAATAAAATATACGGAGAAAGGATATGTTATATGGACCATGCCACAAGAGAAGTGAGAGCAGCATATTGTGATGGAAAGAGCCCTGACTTTGTATACAGGGGACATGGTTTTAAATGTTTGTTGTGCTTTATTTGCTGAGTAACCTGGACTAATGGCTTCCTTTCTTCTTTAGCTTCTTCATCTTAAAAATGAGAAGGTTAGGCTGCATGATCTCTAAAGAGTCTTCGAACTGTCTTGTGATCCTATGCATGTGTTCTTTTTTAAAAGGAGTAAAATTCTCTGAAATAGTTTAAAGGGTTTTTTCATTGTACCTGTGAATTTACTGGTATAGGAAACTGGAAGAATGTAAACTCCTTCTACCATCATAGAACAGCAGCTCCTTTCTCACTTTATTCCTCTGTAACAGCTACATTGCTGCCTGAAACCAAAGGTCCATCCTCTGGAGTGATTAACTATTCCATAGCTGGAATTCTCACTCTTGGGCTCAGCTGTCCTGAGTGGTAAATGCTTTCACATGGTCCACTGTTGTAGGTCTGGTCCGGTCCAGCCATACTTCATTCTGTGATCTGGCCATCTCTTCATCAGCCATCTTGATAGTGTGTCTATACCTACCATATTGTCCTGCCTACACTTCCTTCTCCTATTTTCCAATTCTGAAGCCATAGTCTAATCCATTGTTATTGCAAAAGATATGCCAAGCTATTTTTTTTTAACCCTTACCTTCCATCTTGGAGTCAATACTGTGTATTGGCTCCAAGGCAGAAGAGTGGTAAGGGCTACGCAATGGGGGTCAAGTGACTTGCCCAGGGTCACACAGCTGGGAAGTGGCTGAGGCCAGATTTGAACCTAGGATCTCCCGTCTCTAGGACTGAGCCAAGCTATTTTCTTATGGTTCTACTAATTATCTCAGTAACTATCCAAAGCTCAATATTCATCCCTGGCCACCAATTCCGTATATATATATATATATATATATATATATATATATATATATATATATATATATAATCCCATCTTGTACAGAATGTCCATACCTCCAAGGAGCTTCCTTCTAAAAGCAGGAAGACTACTAGTTGGGACCTTCAAGGAAGCCAAGGAGGAGATGAGAAGGAAAGCATTTCAGGCATGGGGGACAGAAAGAGAAAATGGCCCCAGAGATTGAGTGTCTTGTATGAGGAAGAACAGGGAAGTGTGCGCCACTGGATTGTAGAGCATGTGTCAGGGAGAAGGTGTAAGAAGACTGGAAAAGTAGAACATAAGGGTTCAGTACTGACAGCCTACATTTATATACCATTTAAAGACTTATAATCACAGACCTCATGGCTGCCCCGTAAGGTAGACAATGCAAATTAGATTATCCCCCATTACGCATAAAGGAAGTCACAGAACATTTAGGTGAATTGCTCATGAGTCTTCTTTTCTCTCAGGTAAGCATCCTGAATTTCTTCCCTTGTGGACTTTCCCTACAAGAATAAGAACTGGACTTAATGATCTCCAAAATTCCTTCAAGCTTGAATGATCCAAATTTTATTTCTGTAGGTGAAACCCAACTTTTATTTTGTAGGTAAAACCCAAGATGAGAGGACACAGAAACCAAGGCTCCTAATTTGGGAGTAGCAAAACAAAGAAACATTTTATTAAACACCTGCTATGTGCCAGGCACTGTACTAAATATGTGATCTCATTTAATTTTGACAAAAAGTCTTGGGAGGCAGATGCTATTATTATTCCACCTTAATAATTGCAGAAGCTGAGACATGAGAGGTGACTTCTCCAAGGTCACACAGGTAATAAGCATTTTAGGCCATATTTTATCTTATGTCTAGCTGTCTCCAGTTCCACTGCTCTATTCACTTTGCTACCTCCCTGTCTCTCTAGAAGATTAAGGAGAGAGTTGAACAGGTATTGTTCCACATGGGGAAACCAAGGTTAGTGAGTATAAATGACCAATAATGAAATAAAAATTAAAAATACCTTAACTTCTGTCTTAGAATCAATGCTATGTATTGGTTCCAGGCAGAAGAGCGGTAAGGGCTAGGTAATTGGGGTTAAGTGACTTGTCCAGGATAACACAGCAAGGATACATCTAAGACTAGATTTAAACCCAAGACTTCCTGTCCCCACCTAGTTGCCCCCAGAATGAAATTAAAATTTTTATAGAGAACTTCCTCACAACCAGAACTTTGCAAAAAAGGCATGTGTAAAAGTGAGCTCCCTTTCAGTGAAAGGATTCACACAGAGGCTTAATGATATTTTTGTCAGGGATAGTGTAGAAAGGTTCTTAACTTTTTTGTCTGTTATTGACCCTCTTGGCAGTCTCATTCATTAGCCTATAGACCCCTTCTTAGAATAATGCTTTTAAGTTCATAAGATAATATATAGAATAGAATATAAAGGAAATCAATTATATTAAAACATATTTTAATAATATGGAAATGGGTTTTGAGTTATAATATATGTGTAGCCCAGTGGAATTGTTTGTCAACTCTGGGAGGGAGGAGGGAGACAACAAGAATCATGTAACCATGGGGACAAAATTATAAATAAATAAATAAAAAGATTAAAGGTATTTTTTAAAAGTTTTAAAGTTCCATAAGAGGTCAAGAACCCATTTTTAAAAATTCTTGCCTTTCATCTTAGAATCAATACTGTGTATAAGTTCCAGGGCAGAAGAACTGTAAGCATTCAGCAATGGAGGTTAAGAAATTTACCCAGGGTCACAAAGCTAGGAAATGTCTGAGGTCCGATTTGAACCCATGATTTCCAATATCTGGACTAGGCTCTCAACCAACTGAGTCACCTAGATGTCCCTCTATGAACCTCTTTTTGGAGAAGGACTTACAGTTTAGGTGGGATTCGGGAGGTTGGGCTACATGACCTCAAATTCTCATTCAATGATTTGCTTTTGTGAATGATCAATTAATAAGAAAAAATTGAAATCTCTATATCTTCATATGAGTAGACCATAGGATCACAGAGAGATCTGGAAGCAAGCTAAAAAGTCATTTAGTCCATCCAGATGACAAAATTGAAGCCTGGAAAGTTTGAATGATTTGTCCAAGGTCACACAATTAGTAAGAGGCAGATCTAAGTGAGGAAAAAGAAGTGAAGTGAGGAGAAAAAGGCAGTTGGTGCTGAAGAAAAATTAAGGATTTAACTGCAGATGGGATCATGAGGAAACAGAGGAAATGTTATCAAGAGCTAGACATGGTACCCTCCACTATCAGATACTCTAATGCCATTGTTTTAGATGTTGCCTCAAAGAGATTGCTTCAATTGGTAAAAGAAGAGATTTGTTCTTTAGGGGGAAAATTAATTCAATCCAATTTAGTAAACATTTATTAAGCACCAGGTATTATTATTATTATTATTATTTGCCCAGTATGTGCTTGAAGAAGAGATTGCCAAATCAGCACTTCCAGGAATTTAAAAGTTCTCTTTGCTGTCAAGTTCAGCAATAAATCCCCTCATTTTTCTGGAAATTTTGCCCACTTTATAAGGCAAAATTATTTTTATTCTTCTTCCTATCTTCCTTGGGACATAGCACAATTATTGGCATAAATATTGATTTCAAAAGTCATTGTAATTAATGAAAGTATCAGTGAATGAATGAATGATGAACAAACTTTGGTTGAAGTTTTCAAGATAGAAAAGCAGATATCTCTAAATGAAAGATATGACTGTAGTCATAATTTCTTAGATAAATATTAAAAGACCTAAAAAGTGAAGGGAAGAATTTGTCCCCAGTGAAAAGAAAAAATTCTGCTACAATAATTTTAGGATTTTTGTTTTTAAACTATAGAACTAAAAACATGAAAGATGAAAACACTCAAGCTGAAGAGCATCTAAGGAGTGGAATTTTAGAATACTGATTTTCTTGTCTTCCAATAACCCACTCAAAGTACTTTGTCACTACTCTACCAAAACAAACCAAACATTAGAATGGTATGAAATAGATGATTCATCTGCAGGAGGCTTATTCCAACTGACTTAAAAATGAAATTATATTCCTACAACTTTTATTAAAATAGGCTAGAATGTTTTTCAAAGTAAACAAGCCATTTTCCTGAGTAACAAAACATATATCTTTTGTTCAATGGCTGATTCAAGTCAACAAAAACTTATTAAGCTCTTACTCTGATGGCAAGACAGTGCCCTAGAAACATAAAAATAAACAGGATTCAAGCTCTACTCTCAAGGAACTTTCAACATGATCGAGATGAAAGATGTGTAAATAAGTAGTTATTCTATCAGAAAAACTCCCCAAAATTCTAGTCCAAAAGCTTATCATTATGGAAAGATGACCCTTGGTTCTGAAAGAACATGCATGTGGAATACAAGCTTTGGAAGCTTCTACCACACTAGAAAGGCTTCTAGGAAGATTCCAGCCCCAGGCAAAAATTTGTCCCAATATTGAGAGAAAGTAAGAAAGGCTCTCGATACTTCAAGTGTATCTCCTTAGGAAACTTTTTGGAATAATATAGACAAGAGCCTTGCAAAACAGGAAGACATATATGTATCAGATAGACTGAAATCATTGGAAGGACCATCCAGATCAATGACATCACAAGTCAATTTGAGTATTTTGAATACAAGATTAAATAGAATACAGCAATTGAAAAGGAGAAGTCCAGGCAAAATGTTATGATTACCATGGGATAGAAACTGGAGGGGAGGAGGAATTAGAAGGGTAGGAAAAAAATATTCTTGATTGAGATAGTAGCATATGATGTAGTCCCTAAAGGTAGGTCTGAAGTTAACAATGCTCTCTCTCACTCAAACTCTCCTAGACTATTTTGTCCAGATGTTCCTTTTTAACCCCACCATGGACTACCTTGTGTCAAGCTTATTTATGCACAGATTGTATTTGCCAGTAAAATGTAAGCTCCCTGAGGACAGGATGTGAAATTTATTATCATTTCTTCATTATCTAACATAATGTCTTGCACAGAAGAGAGAATAAATTCCTGTTAATGAATGAGTGGACAAGGAATGGGACGTGGGATAGCATTAGCAAACGTATAAAGATGGGAGGGGGCAGAACAAGAATATGGTAAGAAATGTGCTAGAAAATAAAAGGAATTAAAAAAGAAAAGAAAGGGGATAAATCAAGGCTAAAGCTGGAAAGTTATGTTGGAATAAAATATAGAATCTTAAAAAGCAGAGTCAGGAATGTATTTTTATTTGTGTAAATGGGAACCATTGAAGGCTTTTAAGTAGAAGTTACATGAAAAAATTGTGAATTAGAACAATTAGGGAGGGAATGGACTGGAGGAATAAAGTCCAGGTAGGAAGCTATTATAATAGTGTAAGTGAAAAGAAAAAGTGACCTATATAAGTAGGATCATTATAGGAGGGAATAGAAAGAAGATAGATGTGAATTATGTTATTGAGGAGACTTCAAGGGAGTTATAAAGGTTCAATTTGAAGTCCTAACTCGGTAACTTATTTGCTTTGCAATCTTAAGCAAATCAATTAATCTATATTGGTCCTTATTCAGTCATTCTAAGTTTATGTCAGACTCTTTGTGATCCCATTTGGGGTTTTCTTGATGAAGATACTGCAGTGGTTTGCTATTTCCTTCTACAGCTCATTTTACAGATGAGGAAACTGAGGCAAATAGGGTTAAGTGACTTTCCCAGGATCACACAGCAAGTAAGTGTCTGAGGCTAGATGTGAATGCAAGAAGGTGAGTCTTCCTGATTCTAGGCTTGGCCCTACATCCATTTGACTACCTAACTGCCCCATGGGTCTTTCCTGGGATGTCAGATTAAATGATTTCTAGGGTGCCTTCTAGTTGTACTGTTCTATGAGTTTAGGAGTCTGTAATTGCATTTGTTAACTGATTAGAAGTGACTGGTAAGGTAGAGAGATGAGTCAAAGGTTATTTAAGGGTTAAGAGCTCTGGTCAATGAGAAGGTTGTAGTATGGAAAAAGTAAAAGGAAGTTAGAGAGATGGACAGGTCTTTAGGGTAAGATCGATTTAGCTTGGGACATGCTGAGTTTGACAAATGGACATCCCATCTGGAGTTGTCTAGTACTTGGTTGGAAATATGGGGCTATAACTCTATGGATAAAGCATGCAGGGAAATAAAGCTTTGGGACATTTCTGTATAAAGGTAATACATGAATGTGCAAAGGAACACATGAAAGATCTATTATTTCATCAGTAAAAATAATGCTATCATGGGATAACACGCAACCAAAATAAATAGTCTATGACAATTCTTAGAGAATTATTTGTGGCATAAAGTGGTTAAATGACTATGTGGTGATTAAGGGACATAGGAAAGGTTTTCACCTATGTCTTTCCAAGAGGCAGCACGGTATAGCAGGCAGACTGATAGACTAGAAGTCAAGAAGACCTGGGTTCAAATTTAACTTATTAACTTTTTGATTTTTTGATATGTCTCATATAAATTTTCATGGCCTCTAAGGTGCTTCCATTTATAAATTTGTAGCCAGTTATTTTCCTCCTCTGCTGTTATTCTGACCTTGAAACTCTAGCCTCTATATAGAGATGATAATTAGTAATAAATTATTATTGTATTATAGATTTCAAAGGCAGGCCAGGTTGAAAGGTAGTAATGAGATTTCCATGACCTATTTTCTTCTGAAGTGAAGAGTTTCTCAAAGATGAAACTATCGGACCTGAGAAATACGATCCTGTCTCACATATTTCATAGTTCATTATGCATTTACATATGTATATTTTAAAAAATAAAAACACACTGTTATCCCAAACCCTTCTTAACCAGCTTATAAATGAGTCTGTATAATGAAACTTTGTCCCATGTTTTGCAATCAGTTGTTTACTCATTTTATTATAGGTCAGAGATTAATTGTCTAATCACTCTTTGGCATGTGCACACTACAAAGTCATTCATAAAACAAATAGCTTCCATTGTGAAATAACTGAACAGGAAAACCTGGAAAATGAATAAAGATATTTATGAGTTACCCTTACCCCTTAATAAATAACCAGATGAATTCTCCAGCAACCATTATATCAAATAAACTCATGAAATCTCTTCAAGAGTTTTGCCTTAAAATGAAATAGTTCAGTCCATAGAATTTCACCCTCTTTTTTTCCCAGCCCTTCTGCATCCCAGTCTTTCATAGCAAAGGAAACCAAGTCTGAAAGAGGAAAAGCAGAAAGTTGGAGGGGTACTTCTTGAGTAGAAGCAGACAGATATTGTCTTCATCTCACCCAAAAGGATAATGATAGGATATTCAAATTAATAAGCCAAGGAGCTTGATTTAGATTTATGGAAAAACTGCAAAACTTTAAAAAGAGATGATTAAAAAGAGATAAAGTCTTGGAGGCCATCAAGTCCAACCCCTTTATCTTTAAGATGAGGAAACAGAGGCAGAGTTTGTGTGACTCACCTTTGATAAAAAAACCAATAAGTTATCTGGTGCTAGATTTGAACCCATGTCTTTTTGACTCTACATCTAGCATCCTACCTTTTATACTATACTGCCTCTTCAAAAGACAGATAAAATTCCTTCTATGTCATATAATAGCCACAGAATGTGGGCTGATAGACAATAAGTCATGTAAAACTAATCATACTAACACTTTCTTTTTTGACTGTTAGTAAATTGGAAAATCGTACCAAATATTTTATCCCTAAGTTTTGGCAAAGCCACTCATCAGAATCTCTTGTGATAGATACCCTGATGACCAACATTGAGACAAGTGAGTTAGACGATAGGACAACTGGATGGATTTAGGACTGGTTGGATGTCCAAACCTGAAGAGTATTCAATAATAGATCCGTGGCAACATAGAAATGGTGCCACAATAAAGTCTTCCAGAGATTTGTCCTTAATCCCATCCTGTTCAAAAATTCATTCATGATTTTGATAAAGGAATGCATGGTATGAGTATGGTATGAAATATTGTGTTGACAAAAAAGCTGCAAATCTAGTACACAGTGTGACAACTTGATATGCTAGAACAAAGAGTCAATTCTAACAAGATGAAATTCAATAGGGATAAATGTAAAATTCAAAGCTTAAATTTTCTTTTAAAAATCATCTCTACAAATACAGGAATTGTGGGAGATCTTAGTGCTGTTTGTGTGCATGCATGCATGCATGTTTATGTGTGTGTGGACTGTATGCTCAATATGAGTCAACAACGTAACATGATAGCCAAAAACCCTAATGTAATTTTAAGCAGTATTTAATGAAAGAATAAATTTCAGGACAAGAGAGAAGAGAATAGCAATATAAATCCCAAGGATCATACATTATTGTATTCTGGTTGCCATGTGTTAGGAAACACACTGACAAAATGTATAGAGAAGGTATTAAGACAATAAATAACAAGATTAGATACCCTTGCATGTTCGGGTTATTTGGAAGAATTGGAGATATTCAATTTGGAAAAGACTTTGCAGGGACATGGTAGTTGTTCAGGGGTAGTTAAAAGGCTGTCCTATGGAAGAGAGATGAGAATTGTTCGGTTTTACAATTGAATCAACAATAGAGATGTGACAACAATAAGATGATCCTTGGAGTAATCTAAACTGCATCATGGCAGAGACGGTTTTATTTCTCCCTTTCTATTTGTAGCACATACCTCAGGACCACATACCCACTAGGTGCTTAATAAATCTTTGATTTGAGTTCCTGTTGTTGCTGTCCCAAATGGATTAGGTTGCCTCAAGAGACTGGGTGCTCCATCATAGGAATTTTCCACGCAGAAACTCGATGAATTCTTGACAGTGAATCGTGGAGAGTTCAGGACCCTTTTGCAATATTGGTAGGAATAAATGATCTCTGGGATCCTTTCTAGCTCTAATATTTAGTGATTCTATGAATTTCCCAGAGCCCAACAATTTTATCAATTAAACACCATGACTCCAGAAGATTGATGAAGCAGGTATACTAGGAACTTTTAAAACAAGTCAAGTTCCTTTCTATATATGAGCTTGCTTTTTTCCCTTTCCTTTTCCCATTGCCAATCCCAGGCAAATTACTTTCATTGCTTTCCTGAAATTCAAACAAAGTTTATAGAAAAGAAACTCCCTTCATTGGCCCATTACAGTCTAACTTTGTGATGAGTTTTGAAATGACAAATTGAGTTTTCCTTTAAATGTGATTCAAAGTATATTAGATGTAGACTGGTGAGTCTTCTAAATTTGATTCTCTCCTTTTGGTCCCAAAGAAAAAGACATACTTTGCATCCTTATTCAGATTTAGCAATGGAGTGATGAGAGTTGAGTTAAGATGCACTGCCCTGGTATTTGAGAGACTGAGGAAGAACTCTGTGTCCTTAGTGCCTAGTACAGTGTCTTCAGGCACTTAGCTAGAAATTAGTAACTTTTATCAGATTGATTGCTTGGTTGATTAGACAAGTCCATGACAAACTTTAGGAGCTTTAGCTGTTTTAACTTCCGGAGACCCTGACTTTCTCATTTCTAAAGTGAGGTCAGGACTAGGTGATCTCTAGGATCTTCTGACTGCAAATTCTATGATCCTGTATACATTGGTAATGGGAAAAGGAAATGGGGGGGGGGGAGCAAGCTCATGTATAGAAAAGAGCTTGACTTGTTGTAAAAGTTCCTAGTATATCTGCTTCATCAATCTTCTGGAATCATGGTTGGTATTTAATTGATAAAAAGTCCTTAACTTTTTTGAAAGTCATTTGCCTTTCTAATGTTTTGTTCTGCTTATACCTGTTAAAATTCAATGAAAATGGGGGCAGCTGGGTGGCTCAGTGGATTGAGAGCCAGGCCTAGAGATGGGAAGTCCTAGGTTCAAATCTGGCCTCAGACACTTCCCAGCTGTGTGACCTTGGGCAAGTCACTTGACCCCCATTGCCTAGCCCTTACCACTCTTCTGCCTTGGAGCCAATACACAGTATTGACTCCAAGACAGAAGGTAAGGGTTTAAAAAAATTCAATGAAAAACTCTTGGTTCTTAGTTTCCATAGAGTTTATTAATATTCACTTGAAATAGAGAATTTCAAGATTGAGATTAAAGCCTATTTCTAATCTAATTCTAACCATGTGTCTCTCCACATGGCTATCTCTCTTAGCCAACATGGTCCTCCACTGCCATCATCCAAGAAATAGCGAGATTGCACCCCCTCACATCCCTTTTTATCCTTTCTTTTGGCCTGACTTGTAACCTTTAGTTCCAGGTCATGTCCCTAGGACTCTATGCTTGGAGCATCCATGTGACATCCAATTCAGGGACACAGGTTGGACTACCTTGGGGGGGGGTTCCCTTTACACATACCAACATGCCAGGAAAAAGAGAAATGGAAAACCACAGATGGTAAGAAGCTAAAAACAGCATGATAAGGCATCTTAGACAATCAATAGTTTAAATAAAATAATGCTATCTTGAGTAAGAAACTTCTTTTATTGTCAAAATGTCCAATAGATTTCAAAATCTTGTAATTGGTCAGCTGTCATTTTGAGAAGTTATTTTAGCTATCTAAAAGTAAAAAATGATGGATGGAGGAAGTATAGTGTTGGGGAAATAACTTGGAGTCAGGATGGCCTGGATTCCCAACTTGCCTCTGATATCCAACCTATATGACTTTGGACAAGTCACTTTTTTTGCAGTGCCCTTGGCAATTCTCCATCTTTAAATGATCCAGGTAAGTTGCCCATGTAGAGTGCTTGAAAGAGTTTTTGTACTGAATATAAGGTCAACCAATCATAAATTGAGTTATCAGAGACCTCAAAGACCATCTAATCGCGCTCTTTTATTTTACAGATAAGGAAACAGTGACCTGAGAAGAGTAAATACTTTTCTCATGGTTACATGGATAGTGGGGTACTAGAAATCACTGATCTGGACCCAAAATGAAAAAAATAAACACAGTGTTTGAGGTATACTGATTCATCCATACTCTCTGATGTGATGCTTCTGTGACCATTGAAATAAGACAGCTGGTTAAGACTGGCCATACAGTTTGTGACCTCATTAGCTCTGTGAACTCTGGTTAGAAATTCAGCAAGAAATCTATTTTCTAATATATCGAGATTTGAATATATATATATATAGAGAGAGATTGATTCAATTCTCTCTCTATATATAGAGAGAGAATTGAATCAAGTTAATAAGAACACAAGTCATTCCCCAATTGATAAATAGTCAAAAGATATTAACTGGCCGTTTTAAGATGAAGAAATCAAAGCTCTCTATAGTCATATGAAGAAATGCTCTAAATCAGTACTGATAGGAGAAATGCCTATTAAGACCTGTCTGAGGTACCACATCACACTTATCAGATTAGCTAATATGGCAGAAAAGGAAAATTACAAATGTTGGAGGAGATGTGGGAAAATGGAATATTGAACTGATTCCACCATTCTGGAGAGCAATTTGGAACTATGTACAAAAAAGCCATGAAACTCTGCATACCCTTTGACCTAGGTCTGTATCCCCCTAAAATGACTTTTTAAAGGAAAAGGACCTTCATGACAAAACATTGATTTTTTATTCTTGTGATAGCAAAGAATTAGAAATTGAGGAGATACTTATTATAGAAGAATGGAAGAATGGCCAAGCAAAGTGTGGTATAGGATTGTGATGGAATACTATTGTGCTAATAAGAAATGATGATAAAGACACTTTAAGAAAAACCTGGAAAGAACTTACATGAACTGATGCAAAGTGAAGTGAGGAGAATCAGGAAAATATTTTATACTGCAACACCAATAGTGTACAACTGTGAATGACTTGGCTAGTCTCAATGTGATCTAAGACTGAAGGATTCATGATGGAAAATGCTATCCAGTGAATACTTTTTAAAATTTTTTTTCCATTTTTCTTGTTTTTTTTTCAGTCTGTGTTTTCTTTTACAGCATAACTAATATGGAAATGTTTTGCATGATTGCACATATATACCTATCTCAAAATGCTTGCCTTCTCAATGAAGGGGGAGGGAAAGGAAGGAAGAAGAGAGATTGGAACTCAAAATTTTAAAGATTGAATGTTAAAAAAATTTTAAATATAATTAGAAAAAATAAAGTATTTGAAAAAAGGAATTTTTTTCTCAATTCAGAAATGTTTGAAAACTTCTTTGAGACTTCAGGATGACTCTAAACTTTTAAGATATATTTTTATTATTCTCATTAGAAAGGAGCAGTGAAAAGTACTCTAGTTCTGGAGAAAAATGACCTGTGTCCACATCCTGCCAGTACTTCTTACTACCTGTGTTAAGTTGGGCAAGTCCTCCCTGAAACCTCCTTGAATTTCAGCTTTTTTTCATATATAAAATGAAGAGGGTGATCTAGATGACTTTTGAGGTAACTTATTGCACTAGACCTATATTACAATAATAATAGCAACAACAAGTCACATTTATAAAGCACCTTAGAGTTTGTAAAATACTTGATCATCATTATCTACTGTGACTTTCATAAAATTTTTATGAGGTAGATGCCTCTACTACAGAGGAGGAAACCAAGTCCCAGAGAAGTGACGTGACTTGCTAAGGGTAGCACTGATGGCAAACATATGAATTTAGATTTGAACTCAGCTCTTCCTGATTCCATGCCATTCTGTCTCATGGTCCCTTCCTATAATTTTTAGAAGCTCTGTCACCAACAAATCACTTTCATTAAATTACATGGCAGCTCAGTGGATGGAGCACAATGGATTGCCAGACCTGGAGTCAGGAGGATCTGTGTTCAAATCTGATCTCCAACACTTCTAACTATATGACCCGTGGCAATTTATATAACATCATTGCCTAGCCCTTGCTGCTCTTGTGCCTTAGAAATATGGCAGATGGTATGGGTCTTTTTAAGTTTAAATTTAAAAAATTAAAATAAAATTACATGGCAATTAGATGGCAAAAAGATATAAAAACAACATCTAGACTATTCTGGCTATTTCCTGGCTGCCCCCACTCCCACTGTGAATTTACTAAATGTGTTCTCAGTGTGCTTTTTGGTCCTAAGAAAATTATATAGCACTTTTGATTTCAACTATCAAAACTCGTAATGACTAAGAAAATAATTTTTTTCTGGCATGAAGATGTTCGCTCCTGATTTGACTTTCCAAAGCTCTCTCCACAGAGCCAAACAACACTGTTTTTGTTCATTTTCTAAAAGTGTTTCCTAATCCCCCTGCCTTCTCCCACTTCCCTCTCCTCCCCAGGATGTTGTTACCTCCCCAACAGTTTTATAAACCACATGCTGTATCTAAAGACTTCATGTGAATGACAAATGGTGTTCTTTCTATTATTGAGTCAAGTAAAGGAATTAATTATTCTTACTCATACATTCCTTCCACCTAGAACTGCCTGAATGGAATGGAAGTCGCCCATACACATTTTCTTGGAAAATTGTTGGTGTCTGACGATTTGTCACTTCACCCACTCGACACTCCCTTTGGAGAGGTGCTAAACAAACCACATATTTGAAAATGTCATGCGTGTCTAATCGGGTGCCTGGAAGCATCTGTAAAATTCTGTTATTTGGAGAACATAAACAATATGCTACATTATGAAAAGGCAACAGCCTAGTTTTAAATGATCATGACAAGGCGATATGTAAAATTTCTTTTCAACTATCAAATTCTTTGTTCTGTTTTATTATCCCCCCAATACAACTATTTACCTATTCAATTTCAGTATAAAATAAGATGCTTTTCAATTCTGTTGATTATGACTGAGCTCTGTGGTCTGTGGGGAAAATGGACCCAAACAGAGTCTTTGAAATTGTTGACTATAGAGATCTAATGTTAGAATCAAAATTCTGAGGTTAATTTTGAATTCCTTTTGACATTGGGTGAATAAGAATCAGTTTGTTTGTGTAGCTCGCTATTGTCATTTGTAGAAAATCACTTGATCCAAAGTCTCAAACTTTCTTAAGAAAAGAACAAACTAAGGCAATTGAACAGAAGCTGGCAAGCCCAACTCGATAATGAATCATTTCGAATAGCTCAGAATTTCCCCAAATAAAAGGCTTAGGGACCAGCCTTGTGATTTCATTGAGATAAGTGAGGAAACTCTTTTTATCAATGAATGTTGGCACCTTCTCTGCAATGTACAGTCAGAAAGAAATGTCTCAAGTACAAAAAGGTTAAAGGGACTTCCCTGGGTTTCAGGGAGTGTGTGCCAAAGATAGGACTTGAACACAGGTCTTTGTGACTTTGAGGCAGTTAGGTGGCATAGTCAATAGTGTTGGGACAAAAATTACCTTAGTTTGACTTCTGCCTTAGACACTAACTAGCTATGTGGCCCTGAACCATTTCAGTTTTCTCATCTGCAAACTCTTCAATTGATTATTTATTTACTTATTTTTCATTATGTTATTTATTCAATATTATTTGTTATTCAATAAAAATATTTATTATTCATTTGTATATTCATTTCTGCATTTATTTGTTCTTTCATTATTTATATTTATATTGTTATTCTAATACTATTTGTTGTTATTCTAATATTATTTATTAAAGATTGATATTCTAATACTATTTGTTGTTATTCTGATATTATTTATTAAAGATTGTTATTCTAATACTATTTATTGTTATTCTAATAGTATTTTTTTTTGAAATTTTTAATTGATTAATTTATTTGTTTGTTACATTAAAATTCCCATGTATCTCCTTCCCTCCTAGCACTAGAGAAGGCATCACTGACAAAAATATTTATGTATTTATAAAATTATGTCTTGCTTGTTTCTATTTATCAATTCTTTCTTTGGAGGTGGACTCGCACAAGTCATTCTTTCACAATATTTCTGTTGCTGGGCTTTTTGCTTTCTTGATTCTGCTAGTTTTAGTCTTCAGAATATCAGGTAGGTCTTTCCATATTTTTATTTTTCTTTTGTTTTTTAAACCCTTACCTTCTGCCTTAGAGTCAATACTGTGTATTGGCTCCAAGGCAGAAGAGTGATAAAGGCTAGGTAATGGGGGTCAAGTGACTTGCCCAGGGTCACACTCTAATAGTATTTATTAAAGATTGTTATTCTAATACTATTTATTGTTATTCTAATATTTATTAAAGATTGTTATTCTAATACTATTTATTGTTATACTGATATTATTTATTAAAGATTGTTATTCGAATACTATTTGTTATTCTAATATTATTTATTAAAGATTGTTATTCTAATACTATTTGTTGTTATTCTAATATTCTAATATTATTTATTAAAGATTGATATTCTAATACTATTTGTTGTTATTCTAATATTATTTATTAAAGATTGTTATTCTAATACTATTTATTGTTATTCTAATATTATTTATTAAAGATTGTTATTCTAATACTATTATTATTCTTATATTATTTATTAAAGATTGTTATTCTAATACTATTTATTGTTATCCTAATATTATTTATTAAAGATTGTCATTCTAATTATTGTAATTCTTCTGGTGGAGGATATTGTGAGGATTAAATAAAGCATTTGTAATGCACTTTCAAACTCTGAAGTGCCCTGTAAATGCTAGCTACTATTAGTAGGGGTATAAGACTGCATTGCCTCTCTATGGAGATCTATAGAATCACAGTTTCAGTTTTGGAAAATACCTTAGAAATGAGATCACAACTGATCAAGAACACATTATACAGGGGCAGCTCCAGGATCTGGCTTCCAATCGATCCTCAGATCCTTTCTAGCTGTGTGATCCTGGCCAAGTCACTTAACCCCAATTGACTAGCCCTTGTCCTTCTATCACAGATTTGTAACTAAGTCAGAAAGTAAGGGTTAAAAAAAAGGATACATTGCACACTGCCCTGGTCAGACCACATCTAAGTGACTTGTGGCCAGGTCTAGGGGCTGAAGAGCTGGAGAGTGTCCAGAGGATGCCATCCAGGTGGTGAAGAGCCTTGAGTCATGGTGTATAAGGAATGGGTGAAGTAAGGAAGGATACTTAGTCTGAATAAGAGAAGACTTAGAGAGAGGTAGAAAAGGGGGATTATGGAAGAATTTAAGTATTTGGAGGGCTTTCAGAGGAGGAAAGATTAGATTTGTTTTGTTTCAGAGGGAAGAAGCATGAACAATGAGTAGAAGTTACAAAGAAGTAAATTAAGGTTTGATATGAGGGGCAAAAATTACATTAACAATTAGAACTGTCCCAAACTGGAATGGGGCAGTTAGGGGGCGCAGTGTGTAGAACAGTAATTCTGAAGTCTGACCTCAGACACTTACTAGCTGTGGGACCTTGGGCAAGTTGGGCAACCCTGCTTGCATCAGTTTCCTCATCTGTAAACTGAGCTGAAGAAGGAAATGGCAAATCACTCCAGTATCTCTGCCAAGAAAATCCTAAATGGAGTCACAAAGATTCAGACACAATTGAAAATGACTGAACAGGTGGAAGACCCTTCCTTACCGATACAGACTGAATGCTCCTAGGACACCGAAATCCAAGCTGAACAACAGGACAGAAGCGGGGAACCCTCCTTCTGGACTCAAATCAAAAGGTACGCCCCCCCCAAAAGCTGGAATCCAAGAATACTCAGGGCTAAGGGGAAGGCAGAAAGAAGGTCCTAGGACCCCTCCCCCACAACCGAGAGGGCTGAGCCCCCAGCAGCAGCGGGAACCTCTGAGCGGGCAAAGGTGCTGGTTTGCAGGGTCTACCTTGGGAGCAGCGGGGCGCCGGGCTCGGAGCATCCAGTTTGGAAAGCTGGGAGGAAGCCAGGGAGAGAAGGGCTGTGGCTGGGTCCCTCCATTGGGCTCCAGTCTCACCCTTGCCTCGGGCACATCCAGACCAATCCAGTTAAACCTAATACCATCAGAACTCCTCAGAGTTTAGGGAGGCGGGCAAAGGCACTTGCAGAATGTGGAGAAGCAGCTGGAGAGAACTGCAGAGAGCCTGGGCGGCCCAGCCTTCCAGGAGTCTTCAGAGCCTCAGTGCTTCATACCACATACAGTCCAACCCAATTGAACTCAATCCAATCAAAAGCCTCCAGAGGACAGGGAAGCTAACATTCCTCCCCTAGAGACTGTACCAAGAGATCTGACAAAGCTCCAAGAGGGGAGACTGACAGCCCCAAAACCAAAACAAAATGAGAGGAGCAAGAGCACAGCCAAATACTGGGAGCAAAGAAGGGGTAAACTCGAGCAAACAATAGAAAAAGAAGAAAGAAATTACAATAGACAACTTCTGCACAGGTAATGAACAAAGAGTGAATGAAACAGAGGGGGAGGACCCAGCAAAGGAAAAATCAGAAATCCCAGCAAATTGGATACAGGCTTTGGAAGAACTCAAAACGCAATTCAAAACACAATTAAGAGAGGCTGAAGACAATTGGGAAAAGAACTTAAAAACTAAGATAAGTCATCTGGAAACAGAAAATAGTGTCTTGAAAGCCAAAATCAACCAGCTGGAAAATGAGGCAACGGAGATGAAAGATGAGGCAAAGCAGATGAAAGATGAGGTGAAGAAGATGAAAGATGACCTCCAAAGAAAATCTGACCAAAAGGAAAAGGATGACCAAAAAGCCAGGGATGAAATCCAGTCTTTAAGAACCAGAATACAACAACAAGAATCAAGCGACCTCACAAGGCAGCAAGACACTATAAAACAAAACCAAAAGAATGAAAAAATTGAGGAAAATATGAAGCATCTCATTCACAAAACAGAGGATTTAGAAAATCGTTCAAGGAGAGACAATTTAAGAATTATTGGCCTACCAGAAGATCATGACAAAAGAAAAAGCCTGGACATTATATTACAGGAAATTATTAAATAAAACTGCCCCGAAATCCTTGAACAAGAGGGAAAAGTGGAGATTGATAGAATCCACAGATCACCTCCTGTACTTAATCCCCAACTGACAACACCCAGGAATGTTATAGCCAAATTCAAGAACTATCAGACCAAAGAAAAGATATTACAAGCTGCCAAGAAGAAGCCATTCAGATACCAAGGAACCACAGTGAGGATAACTCAGGATCTGGCTGCATCCACACTGAAAAAAAGAAAGGCATGGAATATGATATTCTGGAAGCAAGGGAACTAGGTCTACAACCAAGAATCAACTACCCAGCAAAACTGACCATATTCTTACAGGGGAAAAGTATGGTCATTCAACAAAATAGAAGAATTTCAAGAATTCGTAAAGAAAAGACCAGACCTGAACAGAAAATTTGATGTCCAAGAACTCAAGAGAATCATCAAAAGGTAATTTAAAAAGAGGGGAAAAAAGAAAAACAACAACAAAAAAAATTTTTTAAGAGACTCAATAAGTTAAAATGATATGTATCCCTATAAGAAAAGAGGTCATTGGTAACTCTTAAAAACTGTTGTTATTACCTTGGCAGCAAAAAAGAAGTATACTTAGAGGGAACAGCAACAAACTGTATAGGATGAAAGGATAAAGACATAAATAGGTATATAGATATATGCATGCAAAAATACATACGCATGAGTATGCATATATATATATATATAAATAACTAGAGCTTAAAAATAGGTTAATATTAAAAGAAATGGGAAAAGAAACAAATGGGGGTAAATTTATATGTCATAAAGAAGCTCATGGTGGGAGGAGGGAGAACATCAATACACTGGAAGGGTAAAGAGGTCAGAGTCAGGAAATACTCAACTTTTACGTGCTTTGAAAGTGACTCAGAGGGGAAAACAATCCAATCCATTGGGGACAGAGAATAGATTTGCACCCTATAGGGGAGTAGAAGGGTAACAAATGGTCTGGTGGGGAGGGAAGCAGTACAAGAGAGGGAAGGAGTGGGGGGTTAATTTTAGAAAGACTACAGGGAAAATAAGAGGGGATAAATAGGGAGGGGGGTAGAAAGGGAAGTAAAATAAGGGTGGGAACAAGGGGGACTGTTCAAAAGCAAACATTGGTGTAGAAGGAAATAGTGAAAGAAGAAAAGGCAGGAAAAGGAGCAGAAATCAAAATGCTGGGAAATACACAGCTAGTAATCATTACTCTGAATGTGAATGGAATGAACTCACCCATAAAACGCAAGCCAATAGCAGAGTGGATTAGAGTCCAAAACCCTACCATATGCTGTCTACAAGAAACACATATGAGAAAGGTAGATACACATAGGGTGAAAGTAAGAGGGTGGAGTCAAATCTATTGGGCATCAACTGACAAAAAGAAGGCAGGAGTTGCAATCATGATATCCGACAAAGCCAAAGTAAAAAGAAATCTAGTTGTGGGAGTAAAAACACCGATGAAAAGCAACTGCTTGACTACAGGGGTGGAGGCGATATGACTGAGAAGAGACTCTAAATGAACACTCTAATGCAAATACCAACAACATGGAAATGGGTTTGAATCAAGAACACATGTGATACCCAGTGGAATTGCGTGTGGGCTATGGGAGAGGTGGTGGGAGGGAGGGGAGGGAAGAAAAGAAAATGATCTTTGTTTCCAATGAATAATGTTTGGAAATAACCAAATAAAAATTAAAAAGAAATTTAAAAAAATAATAATAAAAAAAAGAAAATGACTGAACAACAACAAAAAATGGAGGTGTGCTGCCTTTGAAAGATAGTGGTTTCCCCTTCCTTGAAGTATCCAGACAAAGGGTAGATGACCATATATTACGGTGTGGATTCTTCTCAGATATACATTGAACAATAAGACTGCTGAGCTCCATTCCACCTCTCGAATTCTGTGATTCTGTGGCTTGAAGGAATTCAATGAGGGAAAACTATCTTCTCTATCTTTTTTTTATTTAAAATTTTAATTTTTTTCAATTATATGTCGATACAATTTTTCACACTTTGTCTGACATTTAGTAGTCTATGTTCTCTAACTCCCTACTACCCCTTCCCAAGAAGACATTCCACTTTTGAATACATTTAATTGTCAAGAAGGTTTTCTTTATAGTAAGCCCAAATCTGCCTCTCCACAAGTTACAGGAATTTCTTTTTGGCCCTCTGGGCTAGACCAAACAAGTTGAAGTTGTCTTCTGTATCTGTCTATGAATCACATCTCTATCTGCTTTCAAATACTTGAAGAGCCTTAGGACCTTATGAACACAAGATAACTTACAAATCAAGCTATCCATAAGGGTCTTTTCTTTAGCCTGAATATTCCTTCAGCTCTTTCAGCCAATCTTTATAAGGCATTGAGTTTATATTATCTTCATCACTCTCTTTTGGGTAGACATGCCTCAATTTGTCAGCCTCACTTCTATGGCACCCCAAATATGTCTTGATTATTATTGAGTGGAAAATCAATGGTGTTTTCCTTTGTTCAAATTCAGTCCTTCAAGGAGTATACATTTAAAAAATTAATCCTTACCTTCCATCTTAGAATCAATAATAAATGTCAATTCCAAGGAGGAAGGGCAATAAGAACTAGGTAACTGGGGTTAGGTGACTTACCCAGGGTCACCCAGATAGGAAGTGTCTGAGGCTACAATTGAACCCAAGACCTCCTGTCTCTAAGGCTCGATGGGCATACATTTTTGTATTACTATCAGTACCTCCCTTCATTATATTTGCTTAGAAGTCAGAAATCCAAAGTTCTTTTGGTAGAAAGATCTCCCACATTAGATCCTTACCTAGACTTAAAGCCACCATTCTGCCATCAATATTAAAAAAAAAAAAAACCTTTAAGCACATAAATTAGAAAAGTGATGCTAGTCATCTACAGCTTCAAGAAATGATGTGCTTTGTGAATGCAGAATCTAGATAACATGAGCCCATCAGAGTAGTGTCCCTGGATGAGAGGGATGGCCAATCAAGGCTGACATTCTGTTTCTGATGGCCTTTTTCTTTGAAGGCAACTTCAGAGGTTTATGATTTAGAGAAGTGGTTCTCAAACTTTCCCCAAGTGATTAGAACTATTAGGTTTAAACAAAAAATGACAGTACCCTTGGGATAAAAATCTTCTACCATGACTATCCTAAATTCCCTTTTAGAAATAATGTAAAAAGCATTTTTTAAAAAGACAGGGGATATTTTAAGGTTTGGGGTTTTTGGCACACCACTGGAGAATAACCCCCAAATATTAATTTCTTTTCACTGTTATAAATGTCAGCTATCAGCAGATCTTGTTATTGTTATCATTTGCTTTCTGTTGTTATCCACAGGAAGTCCCTTAAATTATAAGTACCTGATCTGCAAAATGATAGAAAGAATTTGGTGTATCTAGTAAGGGCTTCTCAACCTATTTTTATTTCATGGAACATTTAACAATCTGGTGGGACCTATAGATCTCCTCTAAAATGTTTTTGAACATATAAAATACATAGGATTACAAAGGAAACTAATTACATTGAAATGTAGTCATCAAACTATTTTTAAAATTGTGACAGTAATTTATCTTAAGGTAGGTCTAATAGCTTGAGTAATTTTGAAGCAGTAATGAACATAAATTACAACAGCTATAATGTGATCCACATGTGATTTCAATCAGAGAGAAAATAACAAGTATAGTTAATAATCAGGTGGTTTATCACTTGCATTAGTAATGGAAGGAAATGTCAAATTTCAAGTAAATGCTATTGAAAATAAAGTTGTCCTTTTTTTTCTTAGCTGAGTTCACGAAATTTGTGAAATCTGTCCATGAACAAAAGGTTAAGAACCCTTGGTGTAAGAGACAACATTTGGGATGTGGAGTCAGAAAAACCTGGGTTTGAATTTCATCTCTTGCATTTATGACCTATGGAACCATGGGCAAATCACTTGACCATAGTTAGCCTCAGTTTCCAGGTCTGAAAACTGGGGATAACAATACCTGTAGTACTTATATCACCAGATTATTGAGAGTGGGCTTTAGACTCAGATCTCTGCTGAGTAGAGGATTAAATTATAAAGATTAGGATCTTTTAGTCTAAAAAAAAAAGGGCGAGTTGAGAGAAAATATAATTGAAATCTACAAACTAATGGGAGAATAGAAAGTTATTGCTATTCAATACAATTCCAAAGGAATCATGATGAAAAATGCTATCCTCCACCAGAAAAAGAACTGAAGATTTTAATGCAAATGGAAGCAGAGTATTTTTCACTTAATTTTCTTTGCATTTTTTAGTGATGTGACTTCTTCCATAGCGTGATTTACGTGAAAATACGTATTTCATGATAGCACATGGGAACCTATATCAAATTACTGAAAATCTCAGAAATGAGGGAGGGAAGGGAAAGAGGAAAGAATTTGGAACTTAAAATGTGAGAAAACGGATGTTAAACATTGCTTCTAGATCTGATTAGGGAAAAAAGGAAATATTATTGCCAGAGAAAGTCATTGCTATTACTATATGCAAATTATGTGGAATTTGCTTTATGCCACTCTTCCTTTCCACCCAGAGGCTAGTCAAGTATATACGTGTGTATACACTCAAGTATATATCACATGTAATAAATATCATATACACATATGAAGGAATGGGATAAAACTTATTATATATAATGTTATATAATAATAATAGCACCAACTTTCAGTAATATTTTATTTCATAGACATATCATAGACATAGACATATATGTAGATGTGTCTCTAGATATACATGCACTCTCCTCTCTTCCAATTCTTTATCAATTACCTCAGAAAAAGATCTTTTAAAAAAATCTATTTTTTTAATATAAAGACAACTTTAAATGGCAATACACGTAGAAAAGAATAATGGATAACATCAATATTACTTATTAAAGTTAAAGCACACATCATTTCTTTTACCATATGGGATATCCGAAAAAGTCTCGGTGGAGTTTTAAGCTATTAAAGCTTAACCAATAACTGCTTAAAAATCCACTTTTTGAGACAAAAACCAATCCTAATCCTAGATGAAAAGCAGAAGAATAGGGCTTCCGATACACCAGGAAGTGGGAGAGGCACTGTCCTAAGGTTTTAACTGAGAGGGACATAATAAGAATATTATTCCCAACCCTCAAATTCCTCCAAATGACCAGACATCCCCCTCAGACAGCTTTATTTTATCTCCTGCTAATTGTTCTTTCTCTTTTCTCTAAACTTATTAAAAAGCAGCACTATTCAAAATGAGCAAAGAGATCCTTCTCGTTCCTCCTTGTCCTTTTGAATTGCTAGTCTTAGAACAAGGTTATTCTCAATTCCATTCAGCAAACATGTCTTCCCTGTCATTTTTATTGCTGATAAGTTGTTCCTGCCACATCCTGGGCTGAACAAAGCTATTAGGAACTAATCAGGGAACCTAATCATCATTTCTAATATTGACTCTGTGGGAAGATGAATTGCAAGCTCTAAACAAATGAATTTACAAAATGAACTTCTGGCACACCATGTGTTGGGGAGCCGAGGATTGCCTGAACTGATATTTTTCTGGGACAGATCACCTGTTGAGGTAATGATTTCATAAGGTTTTTTACCCTACAGGATGTACTCTTTAAGTTTATTTGTTGTAAACTTTGTTATCTTCTGCTTTAGGAGACAGACGATATCAAATGAGATATCGATAAAGCGCTTAGCTTTACATGTTCTTGGCATTTTGCGATGATATCATTATTCTTTCTAACTATATAACTATATTTTAACATTTAAAAATTAATATTTTTGTAGTATTTTGATTTTATTTAATTTTTCCAATGTTTTAATTTCCTTTAATCTTTTAAAAATTAAATTTGGTTTGTTCACCTCCCTTCCTCTCCATTGAGAAAACAAGAAAAACAAAATGCCATTACAAATTTTCATTATTATTGTTATTTAAAAAAAAAAATCTTACTTTGAGCCTTAGAACCAATACTTTCTATTGGTGCAGAAGAGTGGTGAGGGCTAAAGAATAGGAATTAAATGACTTGCCCAGGGTCACAAATCTGGGAATACCTGAGACCAGATTTGAATCCAAGACCTATTGTGTCTAGGTTGGGCTTTCAATCCACTGAGTCAAACTAGCCACCTCCAGATACCTTCATTATTATTTTTAAAAGTTATGCTAATCTTAATAACCATCAAGAAAAATAAATATGAAGAAATATGAATGTTAAATAGTAACACTACATGAAATATGAATGGGTTTTTTAAAACCCTTACATTCTATCTTGGAATCAATATTATATATTAGTTCCAAGGCAGAAGGGGGCTAGACAATGGGGATTAAGTGACTTGTCCAGGGTCACTCATGCAGTTAGGAAATGTCTGAGGTCAAATTTGAACCCAGGACCTCCCATATAATGGTGGGGATTAAGTCTTAGAAACAGAGACTCTAAGAATTCATAGATTTAGACCTGGGAAAAGTCTTAGCTATAACCTAGTTTAACTCATACCTGAAAAAAGTCCCTTTTTAAACATACTCTACAAGGAACTGTCAGACATTGCTTGAAGACTTCCAGGAAGGGGAATCCAATCACAGTTACTAATTGTAGCTAATAATTACAAAGCACTTTAAAGTTTGCAAAACTCTTCAGGTTTTATTTGGATCCTTACACCCCTCTGAGGTTAAGTGCTATTATTATCCACATTTTACATATGGAGAAACTGAGACACAAATAGGCTCATACCTACTTTCTCAAGGTTACACAGATGGTAAATATCTGAGGTAGGATTTGAACTTGGATCTTCCTTTCATGTGACAACTCTCATCTACCCAGAAGTCCCCTCTTCTCTAGGTTAACTATTTCTAGCTTCTTGAACTGATCCTCATGTGAAATGAGCCAAAGGGTTCACCAGCTTGACCAATAACATATAGATAGTTTTTAGTTAATCGATATCCTTCCTAAAATATGGTACCCAATACTACATGTGGGGTATGACCACAGAAGAATACAGATATGAATATGTCACAAACCAGTCACAAAATGTCCTGTTATTTACTCTTCAATTTTTTTTCTTTTTTCATTGTTCTATTAATTTCAGTAACAGGGTGGAGCAAAAGTCAATGCAATTTACTGTTGTTTAGTCCCTCAGTTGTGTCTGACTCCTTGTGACTCTGCGGACCATATTGTTGATTGGGGTTTTCTTAGCAAAGATACTGGAGTTGTTTGCCATTTCCTTCTCCAGTGGTTTAAAGCAAACAAAGGTTAAATGAATTGTCCACTCACACAGCTAGTAAGCATCTGAATCCAAATTTGAATTCAGGTCTTCCTGACTCGAGACAGAGAGATCTACCCACTGAGGCACTGAATTGCCTACTTTAAGACAGCCAAGATTCAAACAGCAAGAAGAGTTTGGGGACTCTCTCTATTTCAGTCGTTCCCTTTTTAACCTAAAAGGTCCAAACATCTTTAGTGAAAATATCTATCCAGTTGAGAGAGCACACGTTAAAAAGCCAAATGATGGAACTCTTGGCAATGGTAACTGTTAATAATAGAAGGAGTACAACAAAGTCCCTTTTTTTGGCTTCTTAGAAACAGAGGAGCGCTTTTAAAAAGAACATAGCCTTCAGGAAAATGGTGTTGAAATACATTTGTAAATATCCAATGGGACAGGCTAAAACCATGAAGTTTACAAAGCAAAGCAAAAGAAAATTTAAAAGCCAAAAAATTATCTTTCCAATTTAAAGGTAAATTTTAACTCTTTTAGTGCCAATGAGAACAAAGCAGTAATAGGTTTTGCAATTGTTTAGATTTTATTTGTCGTTAGGGATAGATATTAGAAAGAAAAAAACCCTGAATTGATAATTTAGTACAATTATTGCAGATCATGACTATCACTAAAGGTAGCAGGATATGGTGGAAAGAAAACTGCCTTCAGTTTTAGGAGGACCTGGGTTCAAATTCTGCTCCTGATATATACTGACATTTTGATTGTGGGCAAACCATTCTACTTCTCTGTATTTCCAGCAATTTTCTCAGACTATTTTGGTTACTGATCTGCATTGGCAGAAGGAATCTCTCTCAGAGAAACTTAGCCAATTCCTAAGCCTATGTCCCTCTGCCCTCTAAAAAAAGAGAGAGAAACAAGTATTGAAAGAATATAAATGTAAATTTGTAATTCAATACAATTGTTGCAGAGAATGAGTATTATGACTGATATTATGCATAGAGAATTGCAGAATGAAAAGTCATTAAGGGACTGTGATTTGTATTGATTGAAAACTACCCACACCAAAGAAATCCAAGATATAACAAAACCCAGAAGAAAATGAGTCTGTAACGAGTAATTTTGATTCATATTTTATGACCCTATTCTTCTGTTTCAGTTGATGGTTTCCAAAGGCACTTTACAAAAACAGCAGCAATCAATACTTGGGAGGAGAAGGGGAGAGAGTTGGCAAGCACAATATTATGCTCTCTTCTTTACTAGGAAGGAAACCCTAAGTTTTACCCAGGTCAACAAACCAAGAAATGAACCCATTCCCTTTGCATGTGTTTTAGAACAATGCTATAGAAGAATAAATAAAGCAAGCCCAGAATGTGCCTATCAGGCTCTAATGACATTGAGGGTTATGATGACCTCAGTAAATCACTTTCAAAAGCTTCACTCTCCTGGCTGATCAAGTTACTAGAATCCCCCAATGCAATTACTACCTCATTACACTGTCCAGCATCCATAATTCTATAGGCTTTCTTAGAGTAATCACTTTGCTGTCAAACATGAAGGATTCCTAACATAACATAGTAAATAGTTTGATTAAATATTCTTACCTCTGCCTTTCAACCCCTTTCAGTTAGTTGCTTGAGAGAGAGAGAGAGAGAGAGAGAGAGAGAGAGAGAGAGAGAGAGAGAGAGAGAGAGAGAGAGAAGGAAAGAAGGAAAGAAGGAAAGAAGAAAAGAAGAAAAGAAGAAAAGAAGGAAAGAAGGAAGGAAGGAAGGAAGGAAGGAAGGAAGGAAGGAAGGAAGGAAGGAAGGAAGGAAGGAAGGAAGGAAGGAAGGAAGGAAGGAAGGAAGGAAGGAAGGAAGGAAGAACTTACCATCAAACATGTGACAATCATTATAAAGATACTGAGGAAAATGACAACAGCATAGAATCCTTCTTTACTCCAGATCTTATCCGCTTCATGTTGCCCTTGTAAGACGTTTGTCTTGAAAATAAAGCAAAAGAGCCTGTGTTAGATGAGAAATGAGGGCCGGGGGAAGAGTAGATTAAAGTTCTTATCGGGCACAGGCAATATTTTTAGCTTTGTTCCATCCCGTGCGGTAGAGCACACACACGACACTCGCTGCTCCCAGAGCTACCCAAACCAAGCTAAACAAACGAGCTGGGAAGTGTTTATAGATAGGATGGCTCTGAACAATCCACAAACGATGTTCAGCTGTCTCACTGAGTCCCCCCCGGCCCCCCAGCATACCATATTCTGGTTCTAAGCTAAGCAAGCGCCCCTCATGCTCTTCCTTGGCATCTCATGGGTCCATCAGGTAAGACACTTGTGGTTTTCTCCCTTTGGAGGAAATTCCTTCCACAGCCTCCCTGGGCTTGCTTTGTTTTGTGCCACCTCCTCCTCCTCCCTCAGCAAACTACACTCCAGCTCACGTCCCGCCTGGCACACTGCTCGTTTACCTTTAAGCAAAAGTGAAACAGGTGCGAAAGAAATCTCTGGATGCATTCAGAAGCAGCCTGGCTTTGTCAGGGTCGCCTCCTGTTTTTGTGGCTTCTTTAGAAAACAATCGCACTGTGCCCAGTTCTGATTAAAGCAGCACCCCAAACTTGGGGAGTACCAGGGATATTACATTTTGAGAGCAGCTGTGAACACGGAAACTGATCAAGCTGTTGGGGAGTGAGAGGCAGACCCTGCCCCCCCCCCCAAACCAATGTGCTTTATCTGCTCTGGACTGCTCCGGAGAAGCAGGATTAGACTGTGAATGAATGGCTCCTGGTCTGATTTCTCACCATCCCTGCTCCCCTCTTCATCCCAATCCCAAGTGCCTGAAACATTCCTATTAATGAAAATCAAACCTGGGAAAAAGAAGTTGTTTTATAACTACCCAGTGGGGTTTGGGGAAGGCAACACTTCTTGATTTGAATGCTTTGATAGAGGTAAGGTGGTGTATCAGATAGAATACTGGTCCTGTAGTCAGGACAGATCTAAGTTCAAATCCTACCTCTGCCCATTAAGGGGAAGGTTAGGAAGGGAACAAAGAAGCAGTTAAGTGCTTACTAGGCACGGTACTTTGCAACTATTATTTCATTTGGTGTCTCACTAGATTTTTATGAACAGAGACAAGTTGCTAACTTAATTGACTCAGTTTCCTCAGCTGTATAATACCAGTAATGATATCTGCATCCAGTATTGGCATCAGAGGGTTGTCTTGAATTTCACTTGGTATGCAAAATTATCAGTTATATGTTAGGGGTTTTTTTTTCAGTGTTTTTAGTCAATCAAATGTTGGCCTAATAGATAGAAAGTCAGCCTCAGCTCAAGTTTGAGGATCAGAGTTCAAGTCATCTGATGTATATTGGCAGTGACCCTAGGTGAGTCACTTAATTTTGTTTGCCTCAGTTTCCTCATCTGTTAAATGAGCCAGAAAAGGAAATGACAATCCACTCTCATCAAGAAAACCCCAAATGGGGTCAAGAAGAGTTAGAGACAACTGAAAATGACTGAACTGAACAACAATGCATAATTATCATTTATGTTCCTTATCTTTTCAGTGGTTTCAGTCAATCAAATATTGACCTAATGGTTAGAAAGTCAGCCTCAGTTCAAGTTTAGAGACCTGAGTTCAAGTGATCATTGCTCTGATGTATATTGGCAGTGTGACCTTAAGCAAGTCACTTATTTCTCAGTGCCCCAGGAAACTCTAGGACTCTAAATTGAAGAACCTGCTGATTTACAAGAGTAGAGGGAGTTTCCTCTCCAGGTGTTCCCTACAGTCATGCGATCATAAGGTCTTAGTGTTAGATTTCAGGAAGTCCTGAAGTTCTTTGATATCTGAATAATTTCAGTAAGCTCTGATGCTTATCTAAATAATAATGTTTAGATGCTTATCTAAACGATGTTGCTAGGAACCTTAAGTTTCCTTCCTGGTGTGACCAGAGGAGGATTTCAGCACATGAATGAAAAGATATTTGGATGATGTTGGAAACAGAACAATTGTGGGTTCAAATGTTCCTCTGCCTACTTTCTGTTGGAGCTTAGTCAAGCCAAAGTGGGGTCATGAAGAAGGACTCAACAACCTCAAAAAGACCTTGATTTCATTCCCTAACTTGTCCTCCTCTTTTTTTTTTCCCTCTAGCCTTATTGACTTTGGTGGTTAAAGTTAACTGTTTTGTGTTGTTTTTCCCCCCACTTAAAGCACCGATGATGGCAAATGTTCAGCTAAGGTTCCCCACAGTGAAAGAGACAGATGTTTTCAGAACCTTATCTAGGTCAGGGGAGTGGGGTTTTGCCTAAGGTGTCTACACCAGGAAGTAAGGCATGCTTCCTCCCCAACTTGGGACCAGACTCTTTTTTTTCTTTCTTTCTTTCATTCTAGGTAGTCTGGACACTGTAATCCCAGTGCCCATCAGTCCTTCCTTCCTCATGGTGTAAGGACAGCCCTCAGGGGGCTTCAGAAGTCCAGGAGAAAGGGAAATGGACTGCCTACTGCCCCAGAAGAGTCTGTATTGGGTCCCGTCCCCATGGGAATTGGAAGGAGGCAGTCAGTCTCCAGAGCCAGTAAGGCAACTGAGCCATGGATTTGAAGAGGTATCCTCTTTGCCCTGTAGGATTGCCGTCTACACTGCTGCCTCCCCAAACTTCCCCAGACTGCCTTCTGTCTCCCCTCTATCTCCCCCCAGCTATTTGTGCCCTGGGTTAGAAAAATCCCTCGGTCTTTTTTTCTGGGTGTTGTGAACTGTTTGAACTGAGTCATTATACTTGGTTAGTGATTAATTTCCTTCTCACTTATCACATTACAGTTGAGTTATTAGATTTCTACAGAAGTTCAAGAAATCTAACAGAGGCATGTAATAAGCCATTAAGTTCACAGCAGCAGCCTGGTTTTATTTTTATTTTTGGTGCTTCCTGTGCTCTTTCACCTAATTAGTGCCTGTGCAATAGAAAGAGGGTTTCTTTGGAAGTCAGAAACCCTAAATTCAAATCCCAGTTCTGTGACTTGTGTGACTTTTTGGGAAGTCAGTCTCATCTCTCTGAGATTCCTTTTCCTTATCTGCAAGGGTTGCCTAAACACTTTTCTAGTTGTACATCTATGATTAAATCAGCTTCAGCATCAAGTCAACTTACTGCCTCGACCTTATGTGTTTTTTCAAGGCTTCTAAGTTGAGCTTGTTTGTTGTTCAGTTGCTTCAGTAGTTATCTTGTGACTCCATTTGGGATTTTCTTGGCAGACACTGGAGTGGTTTCCCATTTCCTTCTCCATCTCATTTTACAGTTGAGTAAACTAAGGCAAACAGGGTTAAGTGACTTTCCCAGGGTCACCCAGCTAGCAAATGTCTATTTGAACTCTGGTCTTTTTGACTCCAGGCCCAGCACTCTATCCACTTCACCTACATGATTCCTATAAGGGGATACAATATTGTGTACATGATTCCTATAAGGGAATACAATATTAAATTATTTGGTTGGCTCAGATTACTATGGATAGAATGTAGGCTTTTTGAGTGAAAGGACTATTTTATTTTTAATCTTTATATCCCTGGTGGAGTGATTTGACATTTTCTTCTCTAGTGGACTTTTTGTCCATCTTGGATAACCCTGCATGCATAGTTCATAGTTTTAGAACATAGAACATAAGCCGCTCTACCATCACAAGGTATACATGCCTTTGTATTACTCCTATAGTCACATCTCTAGCCTAGTCCGAAATTACTGCTCATCTGAACTAATGCAATTACTTTCTAATTATTCTTCCTGCCTCAAGTCTTTCCTTCTTGAATCCATCTTCCATTCAGCTGCCAAGGTAATTTTTTAAAGTCTAGGTTCTGACCATGTCACCCTCCTACTTAATGAATTGCAGTGGCTCCCTATTACCTCTAAGATCTACTAAAAACCCCTCTTTGGTGCTTTTGATCCTTTTTATATTCTGTCCCTTTACTAGTTCTCTAGCCTTCTACCATTTTCCTTCCCTCTATGCAATCTACAAAAGAGCTATTGGAACACTTAAAATTCTTCGAAGATGCCATTCCATATTCCATCTCATGCCTTTCCCTGGATGCTCCTCATCTCTGGAAAGCTCTGCCCTCTCACTTTCCTTCAGCACTGCATCACCTCCTTTTCTGATAAATTTCAATGGCTATAAATAAATTTCAATATCCTCTATTTGGCTTTTAAAGCCTTTTATAATCTGATCCTTTCTACCTTTCTAGATTTCTTAGACCTGAAATTCCATATCCTTTGTAATCCAATGATTCTGGCCTTTAAAATAATGCTAGATTACTCAGCTCTGAGGATTTTCACTGGTTGTCTCCCATGCCTGGAATTCTCTCCTTCCCATTTCTCATACACAACTCACTCTCTGGGCTTCTTTCAGGGCTAACAAAGTCTTATCTTCTACACAAAGCCTTTATCTCAATATCTTGTCTTTGAGATTATTTACAATTCTGTCTGTATCTTATTTGTTTACATGTTGTCTTCCCCTGTAATCTTCTTGAGATTATAGACTTTTTTGCCTTGATTTTTGTGTCCCTAATGCTTAGCATGGTGCCTTGCACATAGTGAATGCTTTAAAATACTTCTGAGCTGATTTCACCTCTTAATTCCCCGTCTTCTTTCAAGACTTTCTAGTCCCTTAAAGCAATTTAGTCTGACCACACAGGAAAGCCCAAGTGGATAATTAACATTCATTGGCTAGATTACAATATGCTTTTGGACAAGCAACCTGTAGATCTTGTCCATCCAAATCTATATCTGAAAAAATAGATAGATAGATAGATAGATAGATAGATAGATAGATAGATAGATAGATAGATAGATGGATAGATAGATAGATGGATAGATGGATGGATGGATGGATGGATGGATAGATGGATGGATGGATAGATAGATAGGTAGATAGATAGATAGATAGATAGATAGATAGATAGATAGATAGATAGATAGATGGATAGATGGATGGATGGATGGATGGATGGATGGATAGATAGGTAGATAGATAGATAGATAGATAGATAGATAGATAGATAGATAGATAGATAGATAATGAACTAAGTTTGGGTTTTATAACAAAAGGAGCAGGTTATATTATATTTGGGAAACTACAAAGCTCTTTTAATGACCCTAAGATCCTATGAAAGCAAATGCCTATCTTTTTAATACCAAAATTCTGTTGGCATTGTTGTTACACAATTATGTGTAAGAAGATATATACAGGAAAAATGGAAATAATTTCAGAGGGATGTCACAAATATTAAAAAAAAGGATTCAAAAAGTGTTTTTAAAAAATCCTTTAAGTAATAACTCTAAGGCAGAAAGGCAAGAGCTGTGTGAAGGGGGTTAATGGTATGCCCAGCATCATACTGCTATAATTTTTTTAATTTAATTAAAATGTTTTTGTTTTATTGTTTTATTTTTATTTTTGGAAATACTTCTTCCAAAAGGTAAGATTTTCCCTGAGAACTGAAGGATGCCAAGGAAGGTAGAAGGTAGGGATAAAGAGGAAGAGAGATTGGTCAAGATAGGTCAAGATAGGATAGAGTGGTGAGAGACCAGAAGTGAAGAAGTGAATAGGGAAGCATTAATAATGCCCCAGATATGAATTAATGGTAACTGTGGTGATGAAAAAATATGGAAGGCATTTCAAATACCATACTAGAAGGCTTTGGTAGTAGTTTGGGTCTAGGAAACAAATGACAAATAAGATTTAGGCCTTAGATTTGTGAATTTTTGAGATTTTGTAGAGGGTCAAATTCTGATGACTTGTCAGGAAAGGGAGAGAAGATTATATTTCATATTGAACATGCAAATTTCAACTGTTGATGCTGAGCCACCAAATACAATTAAGTAGAGCTGTCTTACAGAATTCTACATTTGCAGTTTGGAGAATTTGGAAGGTCAGAAGCAGACATGAAAATTGGGGGATATCATTAGCAGTCTGGTGGCAGTTGGAACTGTGATGAAATTTTGCCAGAGTGAATGAATAGGGTGAAAACAGAGTATTGAATATGAAAAAATGTCTTACCTTCAAAGATCATTGAAAAAGAAATTGTCATTATATATATATATATATAATATAACATTACATATTATATTATATATATATATGAACTTGGTAAGACAATACATCTCTGGGAAAGCACACTATTTGTACATATTTTATAATTTTATTGTTTTTTTTTTGTTAGACCAAGGTCTATCCCTTCCTAGTATAATTACCAATTATGTGGCATTTACAGATTATATTCAATCTTCCATATGATAACCTACCTCAGGGGATACTTCTGTAATCCCAAATTGAGATAGACTCTGATGCAGATCATTGATATTAAGTGAACGTAATACTTCTTCAGATGGCAGAACATCAGAAACTCCGGTTTTCCTGTTTACTGAAGATACAAACAGCTCAATACTGTTCTTTTTTCCCTAAGAAAAAGAAGAACATTTTCAGAGATTATGAGAACACATCAAAACTGGGATGGTTGCATATTTCTTTAATAAACATGAGATATAGAATCATAAGATTTACTGACTTTTAAAAATTAATGCCACCAATAGATCATATATGTAAGAGTGAATAGGGTTTTTTTTTTGGCTTAATTTTATAATTTATTTTTTAAAAAGACGTCCCCTAGGATGTTCTTCCACAGTCTAGTAGCAAAGTATGACAGGTATTTTTACAATTTTCAAATGTGTTTATTTGTAGCTAACAATTAATTAAAATTTAATTTTGTGTATATGGGATTATGCCTTTACCATGGGTGATGAATCAATTTTAAACATTTGTTTTATATGGTGTTAGTCGGATATCTAGCTAGCTAGCTAGGGATAGTGCTAAACTACATAGCTATGACTAAATTGAGAGAGGTAGACAAAGAGAGAAACAGAGAGACAGAGACAGAGACAGAGAAAGAGAGACAGAGAGAGACAAAGAGACAGAGAGACAAAGAGACAGAGAGGGAGAGACATTAGAGAGAGAGAGAGAGAGAGAGAGAGAGAGAGAGAGAGAGAGAGAGAAAGAGAGAGAGAGAGAGAGAGAGAGAGAGAGAAAGAGAGAGAGAGAGAGAGAGAGAGAGAGGAAGAGAGAGAAAGAGGAGGGGGAGAGAGAGGGGGCAAGCAACTTTCTATATACACTTTATATATATATATATATGTCTATGTATATATTACACCTATGTATATATTACACAGGATGATATATCTATAATCTATCTAACCATCTATTTATTTATCTGTCAAATGATGGTGCCTGGCAAACAATAGATTACACACACACACACACACACACACACACACACACACACACACACACACAGAAATAAAGTCTTCAAAATTTTTTTTAAAAATCACACACCACAGGTTAAGAGCCTGATAGACACTGACTTTCATTCATATTGTGCTATTTTATAATATGTTATGGTCTAATTTTTAGTCCCAGAAATGTATATTAAAGTAGATATTACATTGGTATTAATTGCTTTGTTATTCTTCCTATTCATCTTTAATCTCAGTATGCTAATATTTCTCTAATATCTCTAATATGTTAAACATTCTGTTAAAGCATATACATACAGTAGGCTTGTATTTATATAATGACATCTATACATTAAGCATAAATGTAAATATATGCTTATATTTCTATATCTATATACCTTTATGTTCAATGTGTCTTGCCTGGATGAGGCAAAGGCAATTGCTTTCATCCATTAGTTCTATGGACCTTCCAAAATCAAGTCCAAAGCCTTCAGACTCTAATTCCCCTTGGTATATGTTAAGATTGTAAACTTTCCTAATCCAAATGAGATTTAATGTCACTGGGAGAAGATTCCACAAGCTGAAGGAGCTCACAAAGTATGCTTTTTGGTGGATCTACATAGTTTGAAGTTATATATTTGCAATGAATGGTGAATAAGATAATTTGGTTCTATTACTTCAATTGGGGAAGGTAAACTTCATTCTGCTTTAAAATGTTAAATATGGGGCAGCTAGGTAGTACTCCAGTTAGTGTAGCAGGCTTAGAGTTGGAAGGACCTGGGTTCAAGTATGGTCTCAGACAGTTTCTAGCTTGTGACCCTGGGCAAGTCACTTAACCCCCAATCCCCAACCCTTATTGCTCTTCTGTCTTGGAACTGATATTTAGTATCAATTCTAAGACAGAAGGTAAGGGTTTAAAAAAATAACATATTTATGAGTTTATTATAATTGTTTTATTTTGGTTATTATTGAGAAATATTTGTCATATGTAAAATTATATTTATTATGCAATAATAATTATTTTGCCTCTTATTGAATGATGTATTAACTATGACAACTTTCTATAATATTTGGATATAGCACAAGCTTTAAACCTCTTGTAGTCGATGTACCCTGAAAAACTCTGATGGTTGCAATGACTACCAGAACCAGATTAAAATATCATTGGGAAATGTTTAACAAATAAAAATACAGCCTAGTTAATTTGTGAATTCCCAAGTCAGTATGCCATCTGCAGGTATGCATTTCTGTAAAGAGGCAGTCTAAAGGTCAGGAAGAATGTAGTGACTCTTGATTCTCTCTCATACTGGCTATATCATCACAAGACAAGTAATTTAACTACATAAGACTAGGCAATGCTAATATTAAATTACAGAAAAGGTAATGAACTACATGGGCAGCTAGGTGGCACAGTGGATAAAGGGACAGGAATGAAGCCAGGAAGACTTGAGTTCAAATCTAACCTCAGATACTTTCTGGCTGTGTGTCCCTGGGCAAGTCACTTAACACTATTTACCTTAGTTTTCTCATCTGAAAAATAAACTGTAAGAGGAAATGGAAAACTACTCCAGTATCTCTACCAAGAAAAACGCAGATGGGTTCATACAATATCAGCCATGGCTGAACAACAATGAACTGCATTGATAGAGAACTTTCTCATTGGAGAAATCTCCCTATCAAGGAAATAAGAGGGCCATCCAGTCCCTATACTTATTCTTCCTCATAAAGAACCCTGTAAGATAGATAGAACTTGGGATAAACTAGCCTTGGTTGTCACAAATATTAACGTTTAAATAAGAGTTGGGGTAGATGAGTTTGATGAGCTTCTAAATTCCAAGATTACATGATTCTCGGTCTCCTTTTTTTCTTTTTCGCCTCCCCCCTGGCTGCTCATTTTGTCCCTTCCTGTCTCCCTTAAATTAACAGAAAGGAAAGCAGAAAGTTTCTTGCTGCAAATAACTGATATCAGTTTTTTTTTAAGGAGAGGAGAAAACATTTTGACTAAAGGTATTCCCTCTTATATATCTTATATAATATTATTAAGGAACAAAATGTGTATTGTTCTCCTCTGCTTAATTACTCATTTAGAAAAGAAAATGTATTCTCCATATTCCCAGGTATTCAGCTCAAATGTAATGCAATATTCATGTCATGTTGGTAGTGCAATAAGAAGAAACAAAAAGAAAAGCTTGCTTGAGGGCAGCCATTCTCTCCTTCCACACCACTGTCATCTTCTAGAACATAACAGCTAATGAACGAAGACTGCTAGCCCTGCACAGTTATCTGAGTGTAAACATGAGACATGTATTCAAATCATTTTTACTCTCAGTAGAGAGAATGAGATTTGTGAAACTTGTTGAAGTAGAGTTATTCCTTCTTCTAGAAATAGAACCATCATGCTACAATGCATCCCGAGCTGCTAGTATCTCCCAAGGATGTGTGGCAATCTGTCCATGTGTGCACAAACATATACAAATGGAACATGACTTCAGTAAAGGTTATCTAAATAGATAGTGAGTATAGATAGATAAATGAGTGGGAACATCTTGAACCTTTGAACTACATTCCCCAGAATTCCTTCTGAATCTCCCAGCATCCCTTTCCCTGTGTCCTTGCATTTGCGTGATCATGTTATTGTTCTCTAAGTTCTATAGCTCCTCCCTCTCCCTCTCTTCTCTTGAGACCTGAGTTGAGTTAGGCAGGTTTTACTCTAGCTTTTTATTTCAAGGTATTATTAATAAAACTTTAAAAATATAATACTGAATTATTGAATATTAATTTTAATCTTTATAATACACATACATGTGTGCCTTATCCTGCGTATACACACAAATATATAAACAGCTCCCCTAAAGTCAAACTCCATGTATGACTATATGTACGCTGTCAAGACTATGACATGTAAATGACTGGGCGATCTACTGAGTTCAGACTTGTATGAATATTGCAGGAAACTGCTAGAAATGGACATTGATTTGGGCTCAGAACCGACAGAAGGAAGCGATTGGCTGATTTATATCTGGGAGACTCTCTATGATGTTCATCAATTCTAAGCTGCCTTCAGACATACAATCACATCTATGTAGATAGATTCCCTGCCAGTCACGGTATAAAAAGCACATGTTTTGTGGGTAAGAAGCTACACAAAATATCGCTAGGAAGTGTGTATTAGAAAAAGAGGGTTACGTCACATAAAAAAGAGTGAGAGGAAGACCAAATGCTGAACGGGTTCGCATTAAACGACATGGAAGAAGGGAGCTCTGGGAGATATTTACCCAAGACTATGGACAAGAATTGCAGTCTGAGAAGGTGTGAATGCTTTCTGGTCTAGAAATATTGGAGAGAATACAGACGCTGATGAAAACAGTCTATACAGACATATACATGAACACATATGACATGAAAACATCGTATCTTTCGAGCTTTTATCAATTGGGGAATGGCCAGATTCTTATAAATTTGGCAAGATCTTCTTTATATTTTAGATATCAGATCTCTATTTGAGAAATTGTCCATGGGAATTTTCCCCTTGTTTTCCTTCTAATGTTGGCTGCATTCGTGTATTTGTACAAAACCTTTTAAATTTAATGTATTCAAAATTATTCATTTTACATCTCACAGTGTTTTCTGTCTCTTGTTTATTCATAAATTCTTCTCCTATCCATAAATCTGATAGATATGTTCCCTGTTCTTCTAATTTGCTTATAATATCTCCCTTTATGTATGCCTACACCATAATATACATAATGAATTTTTATATGCATGGATATATAAATACGGTTCTAAGTTTCTATTTTTACACAACTTTTTTAAATAAGAGATCCACGTGTGTAAACTTTGGTATGACGAGGATCCACCATGATTTCCTTGATGAGGATAAAAATAATAGTAGCTAACATTTACTTTAAAGCACTTTGCTTTAAAGTTTGCAAAGTATTTTACATATATTATCTCATTTTATCCTTGCAATAGTCCTGGGAGATGGGTGCTATCATTATTCTTCATTTACAGATGAGGAAACTTATTCAGATAGTGGTTGAATGACTTGCCTAGCATCACACAAGAACTATATATGTAAGGTAAGTGATGGCATAGGGGATAGAGTGCTGGGTGTGGACTAAGGAAGACTCCTTCCTGAGGTCAACTCCTGCCTAATACACTTAATAGAGATGTGACCCTAGGCTAGTCACTTAACCCCATTTGCCTCAGCTTCTCATCTGGAAAATGAGCCGGAGAAGAAAAAGGCAAACTACTCCAGTATCTTTGCCAAGAAAACCCCAAATGGAGTTACAAAAGAGTTGGACATGAGTGATTGACTAAACAATATCAAGATTCAATGAGTTTAAATGTAACACTATCCGCTGTATCACTTATGTACTATCAGTGAAGACTCCTCTCTTTGCAACAAAGAGAATAATATCTAAACCCCTTTTAGGTCAAGGAATACTTTTATATTTGTACCCTCAGTAGCCAGAACCAAGCACAGTGAGAACTCTAATGAAAAACTTGTATATAACATGCAGTCTTCAATATTTGGTATTGGCCAAAAGAAAATTGCCCCTCTGTGTGTAACCAGTCTTATGAAGAATTTCTCCACACTTTGCTAAGCAATTCCTTAGATGACAGACACACAGGTCATCATCAAGCCCTTATTTGAAGGCTTTCCAGATTTGTAGGACTTCTAGAGCTTGGGATTTCCTAACATCGCCTTGGATTAGCCATCGAGGAGGATGTTAGTGGAAGATTTTTATACCTCTGTGTGTATATGTGTGAGGATGGCCCCATCCCCTTAGTACTGATGTTTATCAGATAAGACAAAATTCAGTTAATTAATGAGACAAGTGAGCTAGGTGCGAGCAAGGCTTGGACATTTCTTGAACCATTAAGAGCAAACTAGCTTTAGCCTTGAGAATCTTCCTTGAAGTAATGAAACATCATATACTTAAAAGACATCTAGCAATTTGGATAGACAACATCTGGACAGCTTACAATTAGGCGATTGATGTGAACTTGTTGTGGTAAGAGTCCTAGAGCTGCTGCCACTCCTTCACGGAATATCCGGAGCAGAGTTATGTTAAGCTTGTTTATGTCCATTTGCAGTGTCTGAAAAAAAAAATCAAGCAAGAAAATTAGTCTTTGACTTGTGAATGAGTCCTCGGCATACATAGCATTTTAAGGCTTTAAATTTCATAGTGATTTACATTTTGATAGCACTTAAAATTTTACAGAGTGCTTTCTTTACCTTACTCCTTTAAGATGGGTAGTGGAAATATTATTGTCCCCATTTTACTAATGAAGAAATTGATATTTAGAGATGGTAAATGAGCTACCTAGAGTCACATAGCTAATCAATGTCAGAAGCAAAATTGAAATTCAATTCTCATGCCAACCATTTCCAGAGTTTTATTATGCCTTACTGCCTCATATGTTCACTAACTCTTTTTTTAAACCCTCACCTTCCATTTTAGAATCAGTATTGTGTATTGATTTCAAGACAGAACAGTGGTAAGGACTAGGCAATGGGGGTTAAGTGACTTGCCCAGGGTCACACAGCTGGGAAGTGTTTGAGGTCACATTTGAACCCAGGACCTCCAGTCTCTAGACCTGGCTCTTAATCCACTGAGCCTCTTAGCTACCCCTTACTCACTAACTCTTAAGTAAATCTGGTAACTCTTTTGAATTTGAATATCTCACAACAATACATATGATGCCTATTTCCATTTTTAATTGGGAATAAATTACAAGGAAAATAGATGGAATAAAGTGTGTATATAAACCTCCTAAGAAAGACAGTTTTAAATATGCATATATCTTTTTTTGTTAAATGATGTCTTCTCTAGAGTGGGAAGAGGTAGAAATGTGGGAGGGTGGGAGATACTTGGGAATTTTAATGTGAAAATTAAACAAATACATAAATAAAAATAAATATATTGTGTTTCAAAAGTCATAGTATAGTTTCAAGCTAAAAGTTTACATTTACATGCTTTTAAGTACTCCTAGTTGAGAAGACATTATTATAAAGCAAATGTAATTTTCCCCAAACAATCAATTTCATCTCAAAATCTGTCAGGTGTTTTGTTTAGTCACAATTTCTTTATAGAAGAAACTTTCATTCAAATGAGGAAAAACTTGTATGTAAATTGAAGATGACTTTGTCAAAATAGTCTCTTATTTGAGGAGAAGGAAAGAGGAATTGGTTCTTTTCTCTCTTCTAGATTATACCCCTCGAGTTGCCATGACGATAAACACAGTATTTGCCCCTAGAATACTGTCACATAAAATAGGTCAATCCTCACTTTGAAAAGTGGTTGAAATCTCAGAACTCCAATCTACTTCAGATCATGCTCAAATCATTATGCAGTCACAGGAGATGGCTTTTCTTTCTGTCTACAGGTCCAGTGAAACTTGCTCGTACCTGAATTTTCCTATGCTAGATAACTGCTGGCTTTCATACAGCCTCTCAAATTTGGTGATGCTCTTCAGGGATGGTCTGGATGCACAAATATCACAAAGGATTTCATTTGATCTTACAACAACTCTCTGAAGCACTATAGAGAGTTTAAAGCGATATACTATGCTTCAGAAGTAACTCTGGACTTGTAAATAAAAAGCTGGCATCAGAGAGAGGACAATCTCCATTCAAGTCCTACCCTGATCTAATCGTCTGGGTGACCTTGGCAAAATAAGAGCCTTCTCAGTAAGTCTGGAAACCCGGACAGTAATTTGTTTCTATGCATTAGTGCAGGAAACTTGCTCACTGAGAGTTCTTTATGTCAATAAAAATCCACCGCAAGTAGAGTCTGAACACCCTCCCTACTTCCAAACCCAAACCAGACTCCTTTGTTTCATTTTATACCAGCTGCTCTACAAAAATCCAAGATTCAGTGGCCAATTCATCTCTCAGTAGATGGTGCCAGAGGCTGCCCTAGGTAAGTGCTCTCACAGGGTCTCAAAAGAGAGGCCTCAGCATGTAATCTACCTTCACAATTATCTCTCTCTTTAGGAAACCCTCAACCTCACAGTGCTTTCTTCCCTGTTGCCTCAGAAAGGCTGACAAAGAATTGGAAACAGTGCAATTGTGAATACACACAGAAAGGCAAACAGGGCGAATAAATGGAATTCAATTCATTAGTTTAATGAATGGTCAATGAAAAATTAATAAAATGGCAATGTAATCCAGTTTGAAACACATGTGCTGTCGCCTCCTTTAAGACAACAACAACAACAACAACAACAACAGCAACAACAACAACAACAACAGCAGCAACAACAACAACAACAGAAAAAACCTCTTATAGTTCAGCAGAAAGATCACTAGGTGTGGAGTCTAGAGGATGTGGGTTCAAAGGTCGATTCTGATGCTTACTACCTGTGGGATGTCAGTAAATCACTTTATATCTCTGGGGTTCAGTTTTATTTTCTGTAAAATGAAGGAGATGATTTCTAAGATCTTTTCCAGTGCTTAATCCATGATCTTATCAATGGAAACTTAATTAAATATACATGTGTGTGCAAATACAAATAACTATACATATTCTTGAATTTATAAGTGTATACTAAGAAATATATGTGTGTAAGTTTAAATATTCTTACACATGTTTGTATATCTGTACATGTCTGTATGGTATGGTATGGTATATACAGGTATAATCATTTTTATATACATGTATAATCTATGGTATATAGCATGTGCATATATTTTATACACATATATAATATATAATATATGTAACTTATATTATATTTAATATATACAGCAGTACTCATATGTAATCTATATCATAGATGGTGTCTGTATGTGTACGTGTGTACATGTATGTGTATGTATAGAAAATACATATACACATTTTACTGCATAATTAATCACACTAAGTATGAGACATGTAAGTATGTGTGTGTGTGTACATGCAGAGAGAGTAATCTATAGGGAACGTAATTATGAGGAACACATAGAGGAGGAAACAGGGTTCCTGAATGGACAAAATGGAATTAATTAGTTTAATTAATGATGAATGAATAATTATTAAATTATCAGACTAATCCAGTTGAAACACAAGAGTCATTCCAGGCTTTAAGAAAACGATTGTGGTAGAGCAGCAAGCCCTACACATCTATGCATATATGCCATAGATTATGATGGCTGTCTAATTTTTCTATTACTACAAGGTTTCAATGTAGGGTTACTCCCACAATGCCTTATCCAGTAGTAGTACATTCTAACTGTGAGCAGGGAGTCCCCCCCCCCGCCGTGCAGTTAAAAAAAAGGGGGGGGGGAATTAGCCATGTTTCCAAGTAACTTTTCAGGAACACATCAAGTTGTTTGGTTAGTTTCATATCCTGGCTTAAAAACTAAAAGCTTTCAGAGAACAGGACTCTGTTTCACACAGTGCTTAGCCTATCTTTGTTTAATGCAGTCATTTTTTCATTGTATCCAATTCTTTGTGATCCCATTTGGGAGTTTTCTTGGAAGAGATACTGGAGTGGTAGGCCATTTCATTCTCCAGCTCATTTTACAGATGAAGAAACCAAGGCAAATAGGATTAAGTGACTTGCCCAGGTACACACAGAGAGTGAATTTGAGTCCTGATTTGAACTCAGGAAGATGTACCCAGCACTCTTTCTACTGCACCACCCTGCTGTCCTTGTTTAGCACATATTCAATCTTAATAAATGCTTGCTGAAGGTGGAGTCAAGATGGCAGCATAGAGGCAGTGAAAGTTCAGACCACTGAAAAACTTTCCTTACCAATGACAAACTAAATGCTCCTAGGGAACTGAAAATCAAACCTAACAACAGGACAGAGCTAAGGAACCCTCCTGCTGGACTCAACGTAAAAGGTACACCTCCCCCCCCCCAAAGCCTGAATTCAAGAACACTCAGGTTTTAAGGAGAAGGAAGAAGGAAGGTCCCAGGACCCCTCCCCCACCTAGAGCACTGAGCATCAAGCAATAGTTGAAACCTCTGGGCAGGGAAGGGTGCTGGTCTGGAGAGAGTACCTTGCGGGCAAAGCTGTGCCAGTCTCAGAGTGTTGAAGACAGGCAGTGGGGAAGCAGTTGAAGAAGAAGCGCAGAGCAGGCAGCCTAGTTGTAGCAGTGGAGACATTCCATATTGCACCCCCCCCCCAGAGGTTTTGGCTTCAGGGCACATCCAGCACTGCAACTCAGCTGGGCTTAATCTCGTCAAAACCTTCAGAGGACAGGGAAGCTCAAGCTCTAAAACCTCTCCCCCACAGACTGTGCTGAGAGATTTGCTGACTAAGCTCCAAGGGTGAAGGCTGACAGAAAAGCCCAAAACCACAGATCCAACACACAATGAGATTTGCAAGAGTACAGGCAACAACAGGGGGAAAAGAAGGTGCAAATGTGAGCAGACAACAGAAAAAGAAAAAAGAAATCAAAATTGACAGCTTCTACCCAGGCAATGAACAAAGAGCAAATGCAACAGAGAAGGATGAAGGAATACCAAGCAAAAACACAGAAACTCCAGCTTTGTTAGAACTCAAAATACAATTCAAAACACAATTAAGAGAGGCTGAAGACAACTGGGAAAGACCCTAAAAAGCAAGAGAAGTCATCTGGAAACAGAGGCACTTAAACTAAAACAAGAAAATAGTTTCTTGAAATCCAAAATTAATCATCTTGGAAATGAGGCAAAGGAAATGAAAGATGAGGCAAAGAAAATGAAAGATGAGGCCAAGAAGATGAAAGATGACCTCCAAAGAAAATCAGACCAGAAGGAGAAAGAGGACCAAAAAAGCCAGGGATGAAATCCAGTCTTTAAAAACTATAATTCAACAATTATAAGCAAGTGACTTCACAAGGCAGCAGGACACTAAAAAACACAATCAATAGAATGAAAAAATTGAAGAAAATATGAAGCACCTCATTCACAAAAGGGAAGATTGAGAAAATTGTTCCAGAAGAGAAAACTTAAGAATTATTGGTCTACTGGAAGACCATGACAAAAGAAAAAAACCTGGAAATCATACTACAGGAAATTATTCAAGAAAACTTCTCTGGTATTCTAGAACAAGAGGGAAAAGTGGAGATTGAAAGAATCCACAGATTACTTCCTGTACTTAATCCCCAACTGACATCACCCAGGAATGTTATAGCCAAATTAAAAAAACTATCAGACCAAGGAAAAAATATTACAAGGTGCCAAGAAGAAGACATTCAGATACCACGGAAACACAGTGAGGATAACTCAGGATCTGGCTGCATCTACACTGAAGGACCGAAAGGCATGGAATATGCAAAGGAACTAGGTCTACAACCAAGAATCAACTACCCAGCAAAACTGACTATATTCTTACAGGGGAAAGTATGGTCATTCAAGAAAATAGAAGAATTCCAAGTATTTGTAAAGAAAAGACCAGTCCTGAACAGAAAATTTGATGCCCAAACACAGAACTCAAGAGAATCATCAAAAGGTAATTAAGAAAGGGGGGAAAAAAGAAAAAAAACAACAAAACCCACAATTTTTTAAAAAGAGATCCAATAAGTTAAAATGATATGTATCCCTACAAGAAAAGAGGTCATTGGTAACTCTTAAAAATTGTTATTATCACCTCAGTAGCTAGAAGAATTATACTTAGAGGGAACAGTGATAAACAGTATAGGATAAAATGCCAAGACATTAATATGCATATAGATATATATATGCATAAATACACATAAATATGTATTTATATATACATATACAACTAGAAATTTAAAAAGAGAGGTTAATACTAAAAGAAATGGGAAAAGAAACAAAGTGGGGTAAATTTATATGTCACAAAGAAGCATGTGGCGGGGGGGACATCAATATATTGGAAGGGTAAAGAGGTTGGAGATAGGAAATACTCAATTTTTACATGCATCTAAATGGACTCAAAGAGGGAAGAACAATCAAATCCATTGGGGCAGAGAATTGATTTGTGCCCTATAGGGAAGTAGAAGGGTAACAAACAGACTGGTGGGGAGGGAAGCAATACAAGAGTGGGAGAGGGTGGAGGGGTAGTTTAAAAAGACTGTAAAAAATAAGGGGGGAATAAGAAGGGAGGGTGGTAGAAAAGAAAGTAAAATAAGGGTGGGAATTAGGGGGACTGATTAAAAACAAAACTTTGGTGTAGAAGGAAATAGTGAAAGAAAAAAAGGCAGGACTAGGAGTGGAAATAAAAAAATGCTGGGAAATAGACAGCTGGTAATCATAACTCTGAATGTGAATGGAATGATAACTCACCCATAAAACACAAGCAAATAGTAGAATGGATTAGAAACCAAAACCCTACCATATGCTGTCTAAAAGAAACAAACATGAGGACACGCATAGGGTAAAAGTAAGAGGATGGAGCCAAATCTATTGGACATCAACTGAGAAAGAAGGCAGGAGTTGCAATCATGATATCTGACAAACCCAAAGTAAAAATAGATCTAGTCAAAAGAGATAGGGAAGGTAATTACATCCCGATGAAGGGAAATATAGACAATGAGGAAATATCAGTACACAACATGTATGCACCAAATGGCATAGCATCCAAATTCCTAAAAAAGAAACTAGTAGAGTTCAAGGATGAAATAGATAGAAAAACTATGCTAGTGGGAGACCTGAACCTTCCTCTATCAGAACTAAATAAATCAAACCAAAAAATAAATAAGAAAGAGGTAATAGAAGTGAATGAAATCTTAGAAAAATAGAGTTAGTAGATATGTGGAGAAAAAGAAATAGGAACAAAAAGGAATACACCTTCTTTTCAGCAGCACATGGTACATTCACAAAGATTGACCATGTACTAGGGTATAAAAACATTGAAAAGAAGTGCAAAAGAGCAGAAATAATCAATGCAATCTTCTCAGATCACAATGCAATTAAAATAATAATTAGTAAGGGTCCATGGAGAGGCAAATCAAAAATTAATTGGAAATTTAAAAAAATATGACTTTCCAAAATCAGTGAGTTAAAGAATAAATCATAGAAACAATTAATAATTTCTTTGAAGAAAATGACCATGATGGGACAGCCTTTCAAAATCTATGGGATGCAAGCAAAGCAGTACTCAGGGAAATTTATATCCTTGAGTTCATATATTAACAAATTAGGGAGGGCAGAGGTCAATGAATTGGGCATGCAAATTAAAAAAAACAGAAAGTGAACAAATTAAAAATCCTCAGATGAAGTAAATTAGAGATCCTAAAAATCAAAGGAGAAATTAATAAAATTGAAAGTCAAAGAAGTATTGATTTAATAAATAAGACTAGATTATTGGTCAATCTAATTAAAAAAAGGAAAGCAGAAAACCAAATTGACAGTTTCCAAGATGAAAAGGGAAACCTCACCTCTAATGAAGAGGAAATTAAGGCAATCATTAAAAATTATTATATGGCAATAAATATGGCAATCTAGATGATATGGATGAATATTTACAAAGATATAAATTGCCTAGAATAACAGAGGAAGAAATAGACTAGCTAAACAACCCCATATCAGAAAAAGAAATTGAACAAGCCATCAAAGAACTTCCTAAGAAAAAATCCCCAGGTCCATATGGATTCACAAATGAATTCTATCAAACATTCAAAGAACAACTAATCTGAATATTACACAAACTATTTGACAGAATAAGCAAGAAGGAGTTCTACCAAATTCTTTTTATGACAAAAATATAATACTGATTCCAAAGCCAGGCAGGTCAAAAACAGAGAAAGAAAACTACAAACCAATCTCCTTAATGAATAGAGATGCAAAAATCTTAAATAGGATATTAGGAAAAAGACTCCAGCAAGTGATCATGAGGGTTATTCACTATGACCAGTTAGGATTTATACCAGGAATGCAAGGATGTTTCAATATTAGGAAAATCATCCACATAATTGACCATATTATCAAGCAAACTGACCAAAATCACATGGTTATCTCACTAGATACAGAAAAAGTCTTTGGCAAAATACAACACTCATTCCTATTGAAAACATTAGAAAATATAGGAATAGAATGGCATTTCCTAAAAATAATAAACAGTATATATCTAAAACCATCAGCAAGTGTAATCTGCAATGTAGATAAATTAGAACCATTCCCAATAAGATCAGGAGTGAAACAAGGATGCCCATTATCACCTCTATTATTTAACATTGTACTAGAAACACTAGCAGTAGCAATTAGAGAAGAAAAAGAAATTGAAGGTATTAAAATAATTATTGAGGAGACCAAGCTTTCACTATTTACAGATGATATGATGGTCTACTTAAAGAATCCTAGAGAAGCCACCAAAAAGCTAGTGGAAATAATCAACAACTTTAGCAAAGTTGCAGGTTACAAAATAAACCCACATAAATCATTAGCATTTCTATATATTTCCAACACATCTCAGCAGCAAGAATTAGAAAGAGAAATTCCATTTAAAATCACCCAAGACAATATAAAATACTTAGGAATCTATCTGCTGAGGCAAACACAGGAACTATATGAACACAACTACAAAACACTATCCACACAATTAAAACTAAATCTAAACAATTGGAAAAACATTGACTGGTCATGGGTAGGACGAGCTAACATAATAAAAATGACAATCCTACCCAAATTAATTTACTTATTTAGTGCCATACTCATTGAACTACCAAAAAACTTTTTTTACTGAATTAGAAAAAAACCACAACAAATTTCATTTGGAAGAACAAAAGATCAAAGATATCCAGGGAGATCATTAAAAAAAAATGTGAAGGAAGGAGGCCTTGTAGTCCAAGATCTCAAACTATACTATAAAGCAGTGGTCATCAAAACAATTTGGTGCTGGCTAAGAGACAGAAAGGAGGATCAGTGGAATAGACTTGGTGTAAGTGACCTCAGCAAGACAGTCTATGATAAGCCCAATGATCCCAGCTTTTGGGACCAAAGCCCACTATTTGATAAAAGCTGCTGGGAAAATTGGAAAACAGTATGGGAGAGATTAGGTTTGGATAAACATCTCACACCTTACACAAAGATAAACTTAGAATGGCTGAAGGACTTGAATATAAAGAAGGAAACTATAAGCAAATTAGTTGAACACAGAACAGTATACATGTCAGATCTTTGGGAAAGGAAAGACTTTAAAACCAAGAAAGAGCTAGAAAAAAAATCATAAAATGCAAAGTAAATAATTTTGATTATGTCAAATTAAAAAAAAAGTTTTGTATAAACAAAACCAATGCAACGAAAATTAGAAGGGAAGCAACAAATTTGGAAACAATCTTAATAACAAAAACCTCTGACAAAGGTCTAATTACTCAAATTTATAAATAGCTGAACCAATTGTACAAAAAATCAAGCCATTCTCCAATTAATCAATGGGCAAGGGACAGGAATAGACTATTTTCAGTTAAAGAAATCAAAACTATGAATAAGCACATGAAAAAGTGTTCTAATTTTCTCATAATCAGAGAGATTCAAATCACAACAACTCTGAGGTATCACCTTATACCTAGCTGATTGGCTAACATGACAGCAAAGGAAAGTAATGAATTCTGGAGGGGAGTGGCAAAGTCGGGACATTAATTCATTACTGGTGGATTTGTGAATTGATCAACCATTCTGGAGGGCAATTTGGAACTATGCCCAAAGGGTGCTAAACGACTGTCTGCCTTTTGATCCAGCCATAGCACTGCTAGATTTGTACCCCAAAAAGATAATAAGGAAAAAGACCTGTACAAGAATACTCATAGCTGCACTCTTTGTAGTGGAAAAAAAAATTGGAAAATGAGAGCATGATCTTCAGTTGGGAAATGGCTGAACAAATTGTGATGTATGTTGGTAATGGAATACTATGGTGCTCAAAGGAATAATAAACTGGAGGAATTCCATGGGAACTGACATGAACTCCAGAAATTGATGCAGAATGAAAGGAGCAAAACCAGGAGAACATTGTACACAAAGACCAATACACTATGGTTCAATTGAATGTAATGGACTTCTTCATTAGTAGTAATACTGTGATACTGAACAATTTGGAGGGATCTACAATAAAGAACATTATCAACATTCAGAGGAAAAACTGTGGGAGTAGAAACACCAGAAGAAAAACAACTGCTTGATTACATGGGTTGATGGGGATATGATTGGGAATATAAACTCTAAATGAACATCCTAGTGCAAACATCAACAACATGAAAATAGGTTCTGATCAAGGACACATGTAATACCCAGTAGAATTGAGCATCAGCTACGGGAAGGGTGGGTGGAGGGAAGGGAGGGAAAGGAATAATGTTCTAAATTGACTAAATAAATAAATAAATTTTTAAAAACAAAGCTAAAAAATTAAATATATAAATGCTTGCTATTAATTGATTGAACTGTAGAGTCCCTCCTTGTAGAGCCCAGAACCGAACTTGTTCTTAGTCAAAGCTCAATAACCTTTGGCCAAGTAGTTCTTTACTATTGAGGAGATTGCTTATGCCCTTAAGTTTCTTTACAAGAGATGCAAGGGATACTTTTTCTTCATCTCTATTAAATGAGCAGAGTTTAGTTTTCAGAGAGCCTTGTGAGCTGGAAGGTTATAGTTGTTTGAAACAAAGAAGGGATTAACGTATGTCCTTTAAACCAAAGAGATGGCCAAGTACCCAAGGAAATCTTTTATATAGATCTTCTCCTTGTTTTGAAGAGCAGTGACAGAGTTAGAACCAGCAATTAATTTGGCAGCCAAAGTAAGTACCACAAACTATTACTAGGAGAAGTGATGCAAAAGGAAAGGAACTTTTAAAGACAATTGTCCGAATAAAATGACAGAAACAGGTCCTGAACGTCAGGGGAAAAGCCCTGGTACTTATGAAATGAAATCTATAATGGAGAAGACCTAGGGACATGCAGAGAGGCTGCTGTTGTCAGGGAGAGAGAAGTAGTGGCCTGACAGAGAATGAACTCACCTATGATACAGTCATGAGTGGGGAGGAAATGGTGCCATAGATTTTAACTAATTATTTTTGCTAATTAGGTGCTGAGCGCATTTGTTTCTTCCTGCAGAAGTACAATTACTGCCTGTGCCCTGGGACAAAGTTCTGGTCACTCTACCCTCGTTAAGGCTCTGAGGACTAATGGTTTATCTGTATTTAATCAACATATTAATCACTACTTAAATATTTTTGTCACTTAAAGGGAAACATTCCAGTATAAATTAGGTGAAGGGGCAGGTATGTGTTGGAGTGGATAGAGCACCAGGCTTGGAGTTAGGAGGACTCATCTTCCTGAGTTAAAATGGCCTCTAACATTTAATTTGGCAAACCACTTAATCCTTTTTGCTTTAGTTTCCTCATCTGTAAAATGGGCTGAAGAAGGAAACAGTGAACACTGATATCTTTGCTAAGAAAACTCTAAATGGTTCATGAAGAGTTGGACTCAACAAAAGATTAAATAATCTCAAAAACCCCTTCCAACTACAATAAAGTCATTGCATTTTGTTAATAGAAATGTCCAAGAGTGTGAAAGACTGTTTTCACACTACTCCCTCTATGCCTACTCAAATAATACTGATACATCTAATTACCATTTACATAAGGCTTTAGGGTTTGCAAAGTACTTTACATATTTCATTTGAGCCTCATAATAACCTTGGGTAATGGTTACTATTACGATCGATCCTCATTTTACAAATGAGGAAACTGAGACTGAGAGAGTTAGGTGTCTTGCACAGAGTAAAATAATGAGCTAAACATTTGAGATGGAATTTGAAGTCAAGTCAGCAAAACTTTAGGTTGGACTTTGGAGGAAATGTGCAATTTAACTACCAGAGAAGAGGCAAACAATAATAAGCTCTTAACTGTGCATAATGTACACTGCATAACTATACCACATAATGTACCTCTCTGACTAATACAAGAAATTATTGCTACTCCCTTCAATTGGTACCTTTAAGAAGCTTTAGCATTGCCTACCAGAGAGGATGGCTGCCATTTTGGTGCTAGAGGATCTGTTATTTTCCTTTGCTTTTTAGGAAGATGGACTGACATATGTACTTTTCCAGAACTTTGCTAAAGCTTCTTGCTGATCACCACTGTTTATACAGTCTTGTAGCTCTTCCCTAAGGGAAAGGTAATTTTGACTCTACAACTTGTGCTAGCAACAGGGAGTCTAGAGGTTGTTGAGAACTCTTGAGGACGCAATTCCCAGGGCTGTCATTAAGTTGTGACTCGCAACTGTGGCAACAATTTTCAAGGCCAGGTTTGCCTGATGAAACTAATGGGTGGGAAGGAGGAGGGAACCCAGGACCAGAAGATGCCTGGAAAGGCAACTTTCCAAGAAGGTGAATCAGCATGTTCAGCTCTCTGAGTTTGGAAATATGGCAGCTCACTGGAAAGACAATGCTGATACAAACAGTCGTGCAATTTAGATCAAAAGGACCTGGGGCAGGTGTTTCAACTAATCCAAGCATTTTTCCTAAAGGATTTGCCCCAAATTTCCATCTGGCCAGGAGATCCAACCTGATCATTTTTATCTATACATGTGTGTGTGAGAGAGAGACTAGGGACTATCTCTGCCCAAAGAAGATATCTTACGTGTGTATCATAATGAAGCCCCAAATTGCTTTGGAAATTCAGGCCAGGTACCCTCTTCATTCATCCTCTTAACTTTGACAAAAACATGAGTATTTAGTAAGTACATTATCCAGGGACAAGAATGATCTGTGTGACCCTGAGTGGAAGGGCCAGCCAGTGATAGAGCATACTTATTTGGGAGAATGTACAATTGGGAAAAAGACATGCTTCTCTGTAAGATGGTATTCTATCTCCTATTACTCTGACTTTGCCCAGTTCGTCCCCTGTTCCTGAATATCCTCCATCTTTCTCTGGCTTTCTTCATTCAGTTTAATTACAACTGCCTTTACTCATCCTCAACTGTTAGTTCCTTCCATTTATTGAAATTCAGTTTTTCCATGTTTTCATTTTACTTGTATGTTTACATGTCACACACACTGATGAAATTTAAACTGCTTGATGGTGAGGACAGTTTGATTTTTATATTTTGTTCTAGAATTTGGTACAGCACCTGGCATATAGGATCACAGAGTAATGTACTATCCCTTTAAGTTTTATTCTCATATAGAAGAGTTTGATGATGGATGAAGTCTGATTTTCTCAGTGTTCTGAGTGTGGTGTAATCTCTATATCATACAATAATATTATTTGTTAATGATAATTATACTTCCAACAGAATTTCTAACCTTAGAGATCATTGAATCCCGTATTTTCATTTCACATCTAAAACCAAAGGGCAGTGGAGTTAAGCAAATAACAGCAAGCAATGCTAGTGTTTGCAGACTCCTTACAGTTATCCTGTCTGCCACAGAGTTCCGAGACAAGAAATTGTATTTTGAATGTGACAAGCCATAATATATTAGAGATGGATACCAGAACTGTCCTAGGATTACAGCATGAAAGTAATTCACCTGATTAGAGAGAGAAAACAAGAACTGCTTTATTGACTATGAGCTAAGGTGTGTTTTCAGAGAGGACTCAGAGTCTGAGCCCAGTAAAAGGGGAGAAGAAGGAAATGAAATGACAAATTTCAGAACTGCTAAATAAAGTCTAAACTCCCAAACCTGGCATTCAAGACTTAGCATGCTGTTACCAAACCAGAGTAGGACATCATTCATGTTGACCCAGCCTTCCAATGGATCATAAGATTATAGATTCATAGCTGCAAAGGACCTCAGTGGTCATCTAATGCCTTCGTTGTTCAGATGAAGAAACTGAGAACTGAAGGGATTCAATGATTCCCCCAATGTCAGTAGTGGCAGCTGACAGCAAATGGTACCTTCAAGTGAGCAGAAGAATAGTTTGGAAACAGAAAAGTCATGCAATAGACCAACTAATTTGCCTGAGATAGTCTGTAAAGTGTCTTTTTCTGAGAGATCTACTAAAGTGTAGATAAAGGATTGACTTTACCACAGAAGCTGCATTTATCAAGGAATATTTATGGACAATTCCTGAGACAGAAAGAAGATGGGAAGTTTGTTATTTCAGCACTGTCTGTCCTCAAATATGTCTACTAGGCAGATTTCTGTATGTGTCCACTTTTTGTTTTCTACTATACTCCTTTAGTAGGAGAATGTGACCTAGATTTGTCTATAGATTATTATGCATTTCTCTTTCCTGTGTTTTTTCATGTATCTTAATCTTCTTTTTGCCTTATTGCTAAGGAGATTATATTCACTATCTAAATGTATCATCATTGTGAGTGGCTGGTTTATGTAAATAGGAATACATTGGGGGAGATGGAGAGCTAAAGTGGTGAATTACAAGGGCATTTTCCTCTGCAATAGGGTTAACACTAGGAAGATGCTAAGAGATTTCAAGCATAGCTGCACGGTCATTATAGCTCTTCTTGGGGAATTTAGACCTACCAATGTGATCCAACCCAGAGAGAAAGTGATGTCTTCATGCCATATGAGAGTTATGAAGTACTTCAGAATAAGTATAGATACACCTCGCAAATAGTTTAGTAGGAAAAAAGATCTAGAATTTGAATAGAAATTTAGACCCAAGCAGGTTAAGGGAATTGTCCAAGGTCACTAAAAGCAGTAAGCATCAGAGTTGGAGTTTGAACCCAGTTCCTATAACTCCAGAGGTCTATTATTCTAGGTACCTACTAAATGAATATTGGAAGATTAATTCAAGATAATTAGCTTCATAAACCTTTCTGTTTTGTTCTGGTCAGATTATGGATATTCCTAATGCAGTCCATTGAACTATTTGGAGTATAGAATCCATTTTATTTTCCTGGACTATTTTGTCTGTTATGTCACCCAAGACAAAACAATTATTTCTAATTTCAAAGTGAAAACTTTCAACAAAAATACAGATTCTCTTCAATGTTGTAGAGGTTAATACTATTCATAATGGCTATGAAACCTAGTTGCCTATGCAGTGGATAGTGTTTGGCCCAGGGTCAAGAAAACCAGACCATAACTGGTTTGAACCACTTCCTAGTTGGGAGACCCTGGGTGAGTCACTTCACTTCTTTTTGCCTCGGTTTCATCATCATGATGAAACTGATCATATAATCAAATGTGATAATATTTGCAATGTACTTTGTCAACTTTAAAGTACTCTACAAATGCTAGCTATCGTTGTGAGCTTTTTTTTCCTTAGACTTTGATTTCAGATGCAAAATAAAAATATTGAATTTGATCATCTCTGAGGTCCCTGCCAGGCAGAAATTTTATGATAATGTCATAATTGTCATTAAAATGTAATATGACTGTGTGATATGGAGATCACATTTTAGATGCATAAATTATATAAAGTTTAATGAAATTACCCTAATCAAACAGTAAATAAGAGATGATTTAGAATTTGAGGTTCTGACTTTCACTACCATATTAATGTTATTGGGCCACATAGCTGTGTGCAGAATTTGAACAAGGACTCATGTATTTAGTAGGTGCTTCTAAGTACTTTCTCCTTGAAAGACAAGATTTCTAGGAGAATATGAAGGAAGTAGCATGGTGCAATGGATTAGGGATACAGTGTGGTATAGTGAGTCATTCACTGTCCCTGGCATAAGAGATTTTGTTGTCATCATTCAGTCATTTTAGTAGTGTTCAATTCTATGTGACCCTACAAAGATACTGGAGTGGTTTGCCATTTTCTTCTCCAACTCATTTTATAGATGTAGAATTCAGGCAGCCTGGGTTAAGTGACTTGCTTGAGGCCAGATTAATTGAGGAATATGAGTCTTCCTGACTTTAGGCTCTGTACACTATCCACTGCCCCATATCACTACCCTGTGGAATAAGAGAACCTGGGTTCAAACTGGTGATCCTTCCTCATCTGTAAAAATAGGGATCATAATACCATTTACTTCTCAAGGTAGTTGTAAAATAAAATGAAATCAGTAAAAAGCTAGCTAACATTATTATTATGATTATGAATTATTATTATGGTTTATATGATTTTGGACATGATCGGTTAACCTAATTGGTTCTGTTCCCTCACCTGTAAAATAAGGCAATTAAATTAGATGACCTTTGAGCTCCCCTTTAGCTTTATTAAATATTAATGTGGCATTCTATGATGAATATAAAATAGTTCTATCATACATTCAGCCAAATAGGATTGGATCACTGCCAACGTGATGGACATTAAAACATAATTTGATGACATTAGTGATTGGTTTAATTTTAGAATCATCATTTTGGAGAACATCTTCATATTGATTTGATTCAGGCTTACTGCTACCCACAGCTTGGTTTTTTTCCTTTGTCTGGGAATGAATCTTGTTCTTAAACCAAACACAAACATGCCCCACTGGTAGATTTCTTTTGAGATCTAATGTCCTACTACATGGCCCTATGACTTTCCCATCATTTCCTCTTTCCTTTCCAAGACAGAACAGATGGAGACATTTTTTAAAAAGTAACTCTACAAAGCTACACTTATTTTTGAACTTCTTTCCCCTCTTCAGCACTATCTGAAAAAAAAAGCATAAAAGTAAAAGAAAGAAATTTCTGGAGGATATTAATGACATTATAAAGAAGAAAGCAAAATTTGCAAGCAGTGGTAGGCTATTTCTCCCAGAATTATTCCTGACTGATTCTTTGTAGATGTTTCCCAATAAGACTTCATATTTAGGCATTATTCACAACTTCCAATCCAAGCAGTGGCCATGTCCAATTCAATAAATGAACAAAAATGTAATGAATTTAACTCTGTTCAAGGCACAAAGATAAGTGTTAGGAATCTGAAGTCAAAAAATGAAAAATATTCTGGGATCATAAAATAGTTTCCAAATAAGTGAATACAAGTTAATTTGAAGACAGAGAAAGAACCCACTAACTGAAAGGTGGCACTAAGACTAAGAAGCTGTCTAGGTCATTCAATCTGTGCTGAATTCTGGAGGAAGATACAGATTTTATGAGATGAAGAGAGCAAGGTATATGTCTCAGGTAAGGATTCTGAAAATGAAAGAGATAGAATATCTATCTTGAGAAATATGTATTTGAGTATATCATTTAGTATCTATGGGGAAGCAATAGAAGATAAGGCTAGGAAGGTCATTTGGGAGAGAATCAAGGAGGGCCTTAAAAGCCAGGTTGAGCTCTCTGTACTAGAGGCAATAGGGAGCCTTTTAAGGTTCATGGAGTTACATCACTGAATCTATGCCTTGGAAAGATTCTTTTGAAAGGGATAGGTTAGGGGAGGGACTGGAAGCAGAAAAATCAATTAGGAGACTCTAATAACATTTCAGGAGAAAGGTGATGAGGGTGGAAACCAGGGTTTGGTTTTGTAAAGGCTCAATCAAAAGGCTTTGTGGAGACAAAATCAACAAGCCTTGAGAGCTTGAGAGAATGTGGGGGTGGTGTGGCCTGATGGAAATAGAAGAGTAAAGATTACAGAGATGATTCAAAGGATGGTAATGATGGTACATGTTGGTGATGGAATACTATTGTGGTATAAAAATGATAAGCAGGATGATTTCAAAAAAAAGCTTGAAAGATCTACATGAACTGATACAGAGTCAAATAAGAAGAACTGGGAGAACATTATACACAGTGACAGCAATATTGTACAATGACCAACTGTGAAAGACTTGGCAACTTTCAGCAATGCAATGATCTAGGACAATCCTGAAGGACTTATGATGGGGAATGCTATCCACCTCTAGAGAATGAATTGTTAGAGCAGGATATAGATCAAAGCATACCTTCCTTCAATAGTTTATTTATGGTTTTATTTTGGTGTTTTGTTTTTGTATAAATGCTCTTACAACAATGGCCAATTAGGAAGTGTGTTTTGCAAGATAATACATGTATGGCCCAGATCAAATTGCTTGACCATCTCTGAGTGGTGGGAGAGAGGGGAGGGAGGGAGTTGGTTTGGATCTTATAATTTTGGAAATTGTGTATTGAAAATTATTATTACATGGAATTGGGGAAATAAAAATATCTTTGAATGAAGAATGGTAATAAAAATTTGGAGGAAAGGGAAAGATATTGAGTTCTGTTTTCTGTATATGACATTTGAAATGCTGACAGGGTTGTTGGTGATATGGGACTGGAGTTAAGATGAAGGAGTTGTCTTTGGAGGGATGATAATTGAACCCAAAGGAGTTGATGAGATCACCAGAGGGAGAGAATATAGAGTGAGAAAGGCCCAAGTGAAAGCCTTTAGAGGCATCCACCCGTAGCAGGGAGGAGAAGGAGACTGAAAAAGAACAGTCAGACAGGTCAGAGGATATCTAAGAGAAAACAGTGCCATGGAAGCCAAGGAGAAAAAGTGCCCAGGAAGAAAGGATCATCAAAGTGTTGAAAGCCACAAAGATGTCAAGTAGGATAAGAACTGAGAGACAGCTCTTGGAGAAAGCAATGAAAAGGTCTTCAAGAGATCTTGAGAAAGTCCTTTTGGTAGAGTAGTATCACTGGAGTCTGATGATAAGGAATTGTAAGGAGTGAGTATGGGTGGTAAGAGGCAAGGAGAGCAGAAAACTTTTTAAGAGTTTTGATTTGAAATGGAAGAAGGATATAGAATGGTAGATTGCTTGAGGAGGTGGCAGGACCAAATGAAATGTTTGCTGAGTGCTTATATATACATAGAAAGTACTTAATTAATGACTGAATGTATAATACCTAGGCCAATAAAAGCAATATTTATTCCATATAAGCAAGTATTATTTTCCCCTATATTCAAGACTTCATTGATTCAGGAGAATTGGGATCCTACCACTGGCATAGCTTCTTGATTACCTAAGCCCTGAACTTGAGGAATTAGAGGCTTTTTAGACTTGATGAGTTTGCCGAGTAGGCTGGTCACCATGGCAAATGTGAAGGCATATCCACCTTGATCATCTGGGGTCCCCAGAAAGGGAATGGTCCTGGCTTCTGGATAGTTATTGGGAAAGGGAAATATTGGCATCAAAACATTTTAGGTTCTTATTCAAGATGATCCTGAACTATGGTTGAGAACTATAGTATGAAAATCAGTGACTGGAAGAGAAGTATTATGAGTGGATGCCAACAGCACAATTTTCCATTGAGATACTCATAGAAAAATTGCCATGAACATAACCTCAATTACAGTGCTTACATAATTTCAGAGTTATTATACTGCTTATTGTCTTTCTGCTTTTCACACATAAGGGATGGTGTTAGAGAGTAGATCTGTGAAGAGAACTCCTGAAAAGAGAAATTCCTTCTTCTAATGGAGATCACCACCTTAAAAAAAATTCACAGACTTGGGGAGTTACTTCAGGCCACTGAGAGGTTAAGTGGGTTGCCCAGGGCCCAAGAGCCCATATATGTCAGAAGCCTGACTGGAGTCTTGGCCTTCTTGGTTTCCAGGCTGCCTCTCTACCCACTATACTAAGCATCTTCTCTTAGTCATTTGAGTATTTTCAAAATTTAAATTAAGTGTTTTTTTCTCCAAAGTATGTTTAGATCTCAGTCCTTCAAAAGTCTGAATCTAAGCTTTAATTATTTATCATATGACTTTTTTTCAAAAGCACAAAATAGAAATGTTAAATCACCCATGAAAATGAAACTACACAGAAGAAATAGATGAAACCAGGATGTACTTAAAGGAAATCAGGTAGTTCAGTGAATCTAAAACAAAATGCACATTTTTCTTCTAGAACTTTTAGTTATTTTTTAATGGGCTAATATCTGGAGGGAGGTTAATAGAAGGCAAAATCTATCTAAATTCTCTGAAATCTTAGGTTCAGAATGTGAGATGAAATGGAAAGAATGTAGGATTAGGAAGAGTAGAAAGCAGAATTGGTAACCATGGATAGGCTTAATGAATATTGAGAATAATAGAACATTTGAAGTTATCTAGTTGTCCAACCAACCAATTTTTCTAAAGATGACTGAGACCCGTCACTTGTTCACAAGACAAAATAGTTCACAATCAAGCCAGGACAATAAACCTTATTTTTTTACTTTCCACTTCACCACCTAATTCAGCAGTTTATTCAGTGTTTTGTCCTCATTTGCCGAGTTGTGTTGAATTATTAAATATCATGAGGCAAAACAGAATTCAAACATTTACTTCATGGTCCTGATTCTCCTAAGTTATGTTAGGGTTCAATAAAAGCCATAGCTGCGCACTATTAGAATATGTGATGGTATACCATAATACGTGCCATGTACTGTGGCCTTGGGCTACTTAAGGATTTTGTTAATGAAAGGAATAAAGGCATAGATGATATATTTATCAAAATACAGTATTTGACCCAAAGCCAAAAAAGAATGCCCAAAACAGTGGAGGACAAATTCAGGAGTCAAAATTATCTCATCAGATTCTTTTTGATTTGATGGATCAAATCTAATACAATGAAATATTGTAGGGGAAAATGGGAAGTTTTGACCTAATACAAACAAATGAACCAAAAGTTAAATAAAGACAGGATGGGAAAGGTATGGCAAGACAAGTTTTTTTTTTAAATCTTCTGTTTTAGAATTAATATCAAGTATTGGTTCCAGGGCAGAAGAGTAGTTAAGAGTTAGGCAACTGGGGTTGTGATTTGCCCAGGGTCACACAGGTAGGATGTGTCTGAGGCTTGATTTGAAACCAGGATCTCCCATCTCCAAGCCTGGTGCTCTGTCCACTGAGCCATCTAGCTGCCCTGACAACAGATTATGTAAAACATATTTGGATGTTTTAAAGGATAACAACCTAATGATGCTTCCATCTGAGTCATTAAAGCCAGCACCCAACCAAGTGACTCTCATAGAGAAGGTACTACTAATCCCCATCAAATGGCAACCAATTGCTACCCACAGGGCAGGTAAGCTAATCTAGCTGAAGTGCAAGATACCCAGAGGGAGAGACAGAAGGCACATGAACCAGGCAAGTCGAACCACTGCCTCCATCTTGACTACCATCTCTCTTCAGACCCCAAAGGAGACAGTCCTGGACTTTGAGCCTAAGAGTATTGGGAACAGCAGTGCTTCCAGCACACCTATCTCAGATATCAACCTGGGAAGATGCAGCCTGGCAACTGTTATTGCAGGTACTATAAGACCCAAAGAAGAAAGTTCTTGCTAAAGTCCCTGGTATTATCAAATGGTTCAACATGAGAAACTGATGATTTTTTCAGTGGAAATGACATTAAGGGAGAGCCATTACCATCTTCTATGGTGCAAAATAAAGACAAGATCATCTGCAGGGAAAGGTATTATGTAAATAGAGTTAATCACTCAAGGCTTCATATTGAACATGACTGAACACAGAGTCTGAAGGAAGCTAGGGATTAAAAAGAGGAAGGGGTAAAGAGGGAGTATGTTTCAGACACACAGAATAGCCTCAGAGAATGGAGATGGAGTGCTCTGTGTGAGGGACATCAAGGCAGAAGCAGTGTGATATATTAAGTAGAAAAGTTTCTGCATCAGAGCCCTTTTTGCATGAAGGGAAGTAAGGGATAAAAAGCCTGGAAAATTGGGTCAGGATCAGTTTGTAAAAGATGAACAGAGGAATTTAAATTTGATCCTAGGAGTAATAGAAAGAAACATATTGGATTCAATTAGATAAATAGATAGAGTGGACTGAGAAGTGGCTTGGGAACCAGAAAGCTCTGGTTCAAGGTTTCTTTTTTTTTTAAACCCTTACCTTCTGTCTTGGAGTCAATATTGTGTATTGGCTCCAAGGCAGAAGAGCAATAAGGGCTAGGCAATGGAGGTTAAGTGACTTGCCCAGAGTCACACAGCTGGGAAGTGTCTGCGATCAGATTTTAACCTAGGACATCCTGTCTCTAGGCCAGGCTCTCAATACACTAAGCCACCGAGCTGCCCCCTCAAGGTTCCTTTCTGCCACATATCAGCTCGGTGACCCTGACTAAATCACTTAAGTTTCTCAATATTCTAGAAAATCTCTAACGCAGAGAAGATGTTGACTTGAATTAGTAGTAGCGATTCCCCAACCTTAGAGTTCTCTATATCATTGAAACTACTGGTTCAATCTCTGTGCATTCCCAGTCCTTATCCCTATAAGTGTCATATTTTAGAAAGACCATTGGCAGGCTGGAGTATATCTGGAGTTGAGGTCCTTAACCTGTGGTCCATATGATACCCGTTCAAGCACTAAATGAATAGATTTCTAAGGGCTTATTAACTTGGATGGATAGATTCATGTAGATCTATCTCTCTGTCTATCTATCTATCTATCTATCTATCGATTGATCGATTGATCGATCGATCTATCTGTCTGTCTGTCTGGCTATCTGGCTATGTATCCATCCATGTATGTATGTATGTATGTATGTATGTATGTATGTGTCTACCTATCCATCCATCTGTCTATCTATGTATGCATCTATCCATCTATCTATGTATCTATGTATTGATCTATCCATCCATCCATCCTGCTATTGCTCCAACTATCTATTAAGAGAAGATTATTTAAAAACAAACAAAAACCTCCACTATTTATTGGTTGTAAAGGCAGAAGTCTGTCTTCAGCACCAGAGACAGCACTGTTAAACTAGTCAATTCCACTGCAAGATAATATATAGTGGAAAATCTATTAGACTCAGGGAACTCGGTTTTTGAGTTGTCATTTTTACTTTAAGGCTGTGAGACCTTGGGAAAGTTATTGAATATTTCTCTTTCTGTAAAATAGGAATAGTTATACTTAGATTACTCTCTCATCTTTTTGAGTTCAAATATGGCCTCACTGACTAGCTTTATGACCCTGGGCAAGTTGCTTAACCCTGTTTGCCTCAGTTTCCTCCTTTGTAAAATGAGCTGGAGAAGGAAATACAAACCGTTCTAAGTATCTTTGCCAAGAAATCTCCTTCCTGTGGATCATATATTACATAATTATAGGATATAGTGTTATCAACTTAGAACTAGAATTGTGCTTATAGATCATTTAACTCTCTTTTCATTTTTAAGTGAAGAAACTGAGAACCAGAGAAATTCAGCTATTAAAGGTTACATGGGCAGTGAAAATAAGGAATAATAAATAAGGATAAATAATAATAGGAATAAATAATAAAGTAAGTGGAATTTGAACCCAGGTTTTCTTACTTCTGATCCAGAACCCATTCTATTCCCACAATACTGATTTATTTAAGTCTTTGTAGCAGTCCACCCCTAGCTATGGGCAAGGGGAACAGTTGGTATGTACAGATTGTCTTAGAAGAGAGCATGCTCAGTCTTGAGCATGCTCAGTTTTGCACATGGCTGGGAAAGCCTCTGACCCTTGACCCCAGCTTCCCCCAGGTTAGGCAGGAACACAGGTTTCTTTGTGCTCACCTGGTTAAGAGAAACCACACCTATACCTTGTCATTAACCAATGAGAATCATCCCTATGTACTGTGTATATTTGCATATCAAAGACTATATTTAGCCCAGCAAACTCCGCCTCTCTCTCTCTCCCTTTCAGGCTAGCTGATGGCTGGCCTGGCAGGAGCTTGGCCTCTGGCCAAGCTCCATCTTTAAATCTTCTCTATCTCTCTTTCATCTCTCCGACCTGTGTGGTATTAAAGGTGGATCTCTGGACTGGTAAAAGCCTTCGGAAGGGTCCTTTGATCAGAGCTTAGCTGTGGCTCATGGAAAATTAATAAAAACTCATTCCTGCCACCTCATATCTCTAATTTGATTCCATCATCCCCCTCATGGTATCTAAAATTTCTATCCTGTCTCTATCTTCCTACCTTAAAGCTTCTCTCCCCTCTGAGGAAGCTTTAGTCTTCATCTTTACAATGTAGTCTACAATGTAGAATTCAAATCAAGTTTACAACGAAGTGCCTGGATTGGGTTTGCATTGTGTTTACACATACATTGCCACACTTGCCCATCAAATGCCAGTATCTATTCAGATAGCTTGGGGTGGGGTGGGAGAAGGGGAGAGAAAGCAAAGGGAAGGGGAAGGGAAGAAAAGAGAGGGATGAGAGAAAGAAGGAGAGAGAAAAACAGAGAGAATCAGAGTGGGGGAAGAGAGAGGGGGAGAGGAAGATGGAGAAATAGAGACAGAGAGGAAGAGAGAGATTCAGAGGAAGAGAGAAAGATAAAGGAAAGGAAAGAGAGAGAGGGAGGGGAAGACAACAGTCAAACCCTCTGATGGGGGAGGAAAAGAAGGATTTGGTCAGAATTACAGGGAAATGGAATTTTTGGCGATAATTGCCACTACTAAATCAGCAATTCTATTTTTCCCATTCCCAACTTTCATATCATGCCAGTTTTAAAGACATGTTAATATACAAATATAGTCCAGACATCTAATGAATTGTTTATCATAGATGTCTGCCAACTTTGTTTTTTTGTCCTTGTTTCCTGATCTTTTATAACAGAGACAGAATGACATAATAGAATGAAAGCCAATAAAAATAAGTTTGCTTAAAAATAAAAACTAGATTCATTAAGGATACAATATTATCTAAAGGGAATGCAGCTTCTCTGAGCCTCCACATTAATCCCAAGGGTAACAGTCAGGGAGAAAGATATATTGATTCCAAAGATAGTGAACTTAGAAAAAGAATGTCCAGCACTATAGAAGGAACTGATGGAGTCTGAATGAAGATGAAAGCAAACCATTTTTCACTTTATTTCCTTCATGAATCTTTCTCTAGTATAAATGATATCTGTCATCTATGACAATGTGGTGAACATAAAAATGTGTAGTGCATGATAGTACACGTATAACCTGTATCATATTACCTGCTGTCTCAGGGAGAGGGGAAGAGGTGGGAAAGAGAAAAACAACATGGACTTTCAAAATGTCAAAAAATTATAATTAACATTTATTTACTGGGAAAATGCTAAATAAATAAGTAAATAAAACGTATAGATGACAGTGGAAATTTCATCAAATCTGAGGAGAATCAACTTATTATCTAGACTTTTTGGAACAAAAAAATCCAGTACATGATGTCAAGGACCCCAACCCTAAGACCCCAAGACCAACCAGGTCTTGAGGTTAGCTCCCCTTTCATTTTAAGAGGAATCAAGCTCATCACTTATCAGTCTTTCCTCCTCATTCCCAATTGTACTTAGACTTTTGGAGGATAGGGACATTTTCACATGTGCCTTTTATAACCCAGAGGCCTACCACAATGCCTGACATAATGTCATTAATGATTTTTGGATTGAGCTAAATGAAAAAGGGGCATCAGTTTTTAATTTTGTTCTTTTTTAAATTTTGTTCTTTTTTAAAATTTAAATTAACTTATTTAGTCAATTTATGACATTATTTCTTCATTACAAGAATCATATTCTTTCCCTCCCTCCCCTGGCCCCACTCTTCCTGTAGCTGATGCATGATTTCACTGGGTATTACATGTGTCCTTGATCAAAACCTATTTCCATGTTGTTGATGTTTATTGATGATCATTTAGGGATACATCCCCAATCATATCCCCTCAACCCATGTATTCAAGCACTTGTTTTACTTCTGTGTTTCTACTCCCATAGTTCTTTCTCTGAATGTGGATAGTGCTCTTTCTCATGCTTCCCTCAGAATTGTCCTGGATCATTGCATTGCTGCTAGTAGAGAAGTCCATTACATTCAATCGTGCCACAGTGTATCAGTCTCTGTGTACAATGTTCTCCTGGTTCTGCTCCTCTCGCTCTGCATCACTTCCTGGAGGTTGTTCCAGTCTCCATGGAATTCCTCCACTTTATTATTCCTTTGAGCACAATAGTATTCCATCACCAACATAAACCACAATTTGTTCAGCCATTCCCCAATTGAAGGGCATCCCCTCGTTTTCCAGTTTTTGGCCACCACAAAGAGCGCAGCTATGAATATTCTTGTACAAGTCTTTTTGTCCATTATCTCTTTGGGGTATAGACCCAGCAGTACTATGGCTGGGTCAAAGGGTAAATATTCTTTTGTCGCCCTTTGGGCATAGTTCCAAATTGCCCTCCAGAATGGTTGGATCAGTTCACAACTCTACCAGCAATGAATTAATGTCCCTACTTTGCCACATCCCCTCCAGCATTCATTACTTTCCCTTGCTGTCATGTTAGCTAATCTGCTAGGTGTGAGGTGATACCTCCAACTTTTTTTCTTTTTTAAAGGAATATATACTATCAGAAAATGTCACTTTTTAGTCATATGCCTTAGAATAGGCTATTACTGAGGGAAGGCATTTTCTGAGGGACCCAACAAATAACTAAAATGATTTTGGCTATTTATTTTTATTTATCCTATAATCTATTTATTCGGTCATATTTTGTATGCTTTTATTATTATTCCAGTTAGGATGCTCAATGGCTAGAGTGCCGGGTATAGAGTCAGGAAGGTCTTAGTGCAAATCCATCCTCAGACACTATCTGGGTAAATCATTTCATCCTGCTAACCTCAGTTTCCATAACTGTAAAATGAACTGGAGAAGGAAATGGCTTACCATTTCAGTATTTTTGCAAGAGAACTCCAAATAGGATTGCAAAGATTCAGACATGACCAAAACAACTGAATAGCAACAACAATGATAAAGTTAGTGAACTATTTTTCGATGACAGATGGACAGATAGAGTATTCTTTGGGTTGCCTCATAGCATCAGGAAAAATCAGAGGGTCTCCATCATGTTGTATGAAAACACTTGTGGAAAAGGTATGGCAAAAAATGGATAAGAGCTACCCAAGATGGGAAAGCATGACAGTGACAGAGGTCATAGAATTAAATGAGTATAATTTTGATCTTTCCATTCACCGGAGGAGTACAAGGAATAAGTAACAAAAGTTATACCAGCTGTGTTTTTTGATGAGAGCAATGCAAAAAAAAATCATCTTATTTCCTAAAAAGGGGAAAAAGTCAAGGGTGGGGAGCTACAAGGTTATTTTTTATAGTAGAGTTGCAATATATAACATGATTACACGAGTCTCCTCTTATTCAGTTTCCCTAGACCCAAGTAATCCTCAGAGTAAAGGGCTTTTTTGAGTATTGTTGGTACAGTAGTTTATATTAGGTTTGCTTTTTTTCCCTTTTCTAATTAATAAATCTCTAGGCACACCAAAGTCAGCAGCACAAAGGAGGATGGAACTTCTTCCTCATGTCTCCTTAGTCCAGGATCTCACACCTGCCATTTTTATATTTTCCAGATCAACATAATTTACTAAAATCATAATTCCCAGCCTCATTTCCTAAAATAATTTAAGGTCCCAGAAATAAGCTACAGAAAATTCTCTGGAATAAGAAATCAAGAAAGTCATCACCTCCCCCTTTTCCCCTCCCTATATGGTTTTAAATTCATTCTGAATGGCAAGAATTAAGAGATTATTCTTCATTTGACATTCCACTGAAAAACAGATATATGTCTTACTTTATGGGAAAACATAAACTGTCCTAATGCTAGTAAGATTCCAGATAAGTGACTTGCTGGCTTCAATTAAAACCTTTATACAGTCTGTCCTCCATGCCTGGCCACAAGGACAGATGAGAATAACATAGATCTGAAACATTTACTTTGTGCTAAATTCTGGGCATACAAAGAGTATGAAAGATAGCCATTAGCCTCAAGAAACTTCTATTTTAATGAGGAAGCTTAGAAATGGGATCCAGGATGGACATTATAATTTGGAAATGTCTAGGAAAGCACTTGATGTCATGAGATGGCCTGAATTTAAGGAATATAAGGAAAAAGAACATCTATGAGATCTACTTCTAGTGGTGGGGTACAAGGTTCCAGTGAGGGAGGAAATGATGGAAAGGAATAAGCATTTATATAGCATCTGCTGCATAGTAGGCACTGTGCTGAGCATCTCACTGATATCTCAGGTCATCCCCATAACAACCCTACAAGATAGATGATTGTATCATTCCCATTTCACAGTGGAAGACACTGAGGTACTCAGAGCCTATGTGGCTTAGCCAAGGTGACACAATTAGGAAGTGTGAGTCTAGACTTGAACTCTAGTTTTTCTAATTCTAGGCTGGATATCCCTTTCACTGCACCACCCAGCTGGATGAATGACAACTGGAATATGAGAAGCACTGTAAAGTGGGGACCAAGTTATAGAGGATACTAAACAGAAAAATGATGAGTGACAGACTTCAGTGCACACTTTTCAGACCTGCAAAGGATCTGTGGATTCTCTCTCTTTCTCTCTCTCTCTCTGTATGTTTCTCTGTCTGTCTGTCTGTCTCTCTCTCTCTCTCTGTCTCTCTGTCTCTCTCTGTCTCTCTGTCTCTGTCTCTGTCTCTGTCTCTCTCTCACATAACTCTTACCTTCTATCTTAGCATTAATTCTAAGATAGAAGAGGTTCAAAGTCTAGGCAATGGGCCTTAAGTGACTTGTCCAAGGTCACACAGCTAAGAAGTGCCTGAAAAGAGATTTGAATCCAGGAACTCTATCAATGGATAGCCATAGGGCCATTCTTTTTTGCCGCATCTTACCATCTTAGACTTTTTTCATGTATATCTAATTCTTTGGGACCCCATTTGAGGTTTCCTTGGCAGAGATCCTGAAGTGGTTTGCCATTCCTTCTCCAGTTCAATTTGCCAATGAGGAAACTGAGGCAAATACACTTAACTGACTTGATCAGGGTAACCCAGCTAGTAAGTGTCTGAGGCTAGCTTTGAATTTAGGAAGATGAGTCTTCTTGACTTAAGGCCAGATGATATGTCCATTTGCACCACTTGCTCTCCCTTCTCAGGAAAGTTAGGGAAAGGCCAAAAGGACAGGTGAGGCAGCAGAAGAGGGAGTACTGTAGAGTCAGGCCATGGCATGAAGCCAACAGAAGGATTCTTAAAAGGCCTTGAATCTGCTTCCAATACTTACAGCCAGCCTGCTCTCTATTCTCATATTTATTTCTTGGAATTTGTCTCAAGACTATTCTCAAAAGCTGCTGCCTCCAGGTTTTTTCTCTCTCTCCTAGCTGTTAGTGTCTTTGCAGGTTGTTGACTTCCTATTTGTTTTGTGTACGCATCTGTATTGCCATCCCTCACATAAAGTAAGCCCTAGAAGTAAGGGACTTCTTCCTTTGTTTTCTCAATGATTAGAACAATGCTTGACACTTTGTTGACACTTCCGAAGTGCTTCTTGATGAATTGACCTCAACGCTGCTTTGAAAATTGTAGTCAAGATAGAGAGCCAGGCCTGAAGACTTCGTAGCTATGTGACCTTGGGCAAGTCACTCAACCCTGAATGCTTAGCAGGTGAACAAAGCATCTTCTGACAGTATAATGTGCTCAGCATAGGAATTAAAGTGGATATGGCTGAGAATTTGTCAGTCCTAAAAACAATGGTAAACTCAAACAGGGATGACTGGTTTTAGCCAAATGATGTTTGTGTGCTAGTTAGAAAGATGACATACAGATATGTGAAAGACAGATAAACGATAGACAAATCAGTTAGACAGGGAAATTGTAGATGCATAAATACATAGATAGAATGAGAATTTTTTATTAAGTGCTTACTATGTGCCAGCTACTGCCTTCCACAAAATTAGATCTGTTGTGAAGTTAATTCAATTTAGTCATTCATCTGATGGTAGAAATAGTAGAAAGACCTTTTTTTGCTCATTTATTTTCATCTAGACCCAGATACCAGCTAATATAAGGACTATGCTGAATATTTTGATAACTTCTAGAACTCTTTCCTGCATGTGTCACTCCAAGTTTGGATAATAAGCTTCTGCCATTAGATGATGGATGCTCTTCCTCTGAGGTGGTCTTTTTCTATGTACAGGAAGTCATTATCACTATCATTAATATGTTATCATTATTGTTAATATCACCAAAATAATGCCACAATAACTAACATGTTAAGTGCTTTATGATTTGCCAGACACTTTATATACATTATCTCATTTATTCACCAAACCCCTTTCTTTTGTATAAGGGAAAGTAAAAAATTGTGTTCATTGGGAATTGTAGACTATGATCGTTCTCTGATTCAAAAATCAGGCATGGTAATGGTAAATCTACCATGATTGTGATAGCCAGAGAGATTGGTTGGTTGTCTACCAGGATACATGTGGAAGACTCTTATAGCTGTGGATGTAAAACTTGGAGGAAGTCTTTCACTCAGCAACTATCTCCCCTTTTCTTTCTTCTATTCATCATCGCTACTGAATCAATTATCATTTCCTACAAAGATGGAAGATGAGAAAACTATGGCTCCATTGCTTGACTGAACAATGGTGAAAACAATATCTGGACCATCAACAAAAATAACTTTCATAATTCATTAACTGTCCTCAGTTTTGCTGTTCTCTTGGGATTGTGACAAGTGTGGCAGATGATTACACAACCCTCAGAAATCTTCACACTGATATTGGAGTTGTTTCTTTTGCAACTAGAAATGAGAGGACTAGTCACTTATTATGTCTGTTTGCCCACATTTGGAGATGGTTCTGCACAGAAATGCCACAAAAGATACAAACCCTTTACACACACACACACACACACACACACACACACACACACACACACACACCTCTAAAGACAGAAATCTCACCAATTCACCATCTAACCCTAAGGCACCTAGGAAAACCTTGGTTTTAGTTAACATGAAGGATGCTCTTACTTTGCCAGAAGCCAAAGAAAGGATGAAGAAGATTCCACTGCCATTTGCTGCCTTCTCTACATTTCATTCTTGCTTTGGCAAACACCTTGAATCACAGATTTCCGAGATAGGTGTTCCCAGTTAGAGAAATAAGTCCTCTTTAACCAACCGAAGATAAGCTCTTGCTATTTTTTCTTCTAGAGACATGGCTGTTTCCAGCTCTACCATAGTACAGGATTTCCCCGGAGACAACACAGGTGTTTGCTGCTCCTATGCTTAGCATTACCCGAATTGAAATACTGAGGGATGTTTGTTTCTTTTCACAGTAATTGGTGAAAGTGTAAGATGAGAACATTATGGGCTAGGGAGGAGGTGTTAGTTGTGAGACATTCACAAGTTTCTGTATTCAGTCTTTCTGAATGGGGATTTCTCCTGGAATATCCCGTTTCCTCCCAGTAATGCCGCTGTGATTCAATAGCTTTGGACACTGTGGGATTGAAGGCGACATTTTTGTTCCCAAACTTAAGCTGAAAGATTGATGGGGAATAAATAGGGATGGGAGAGATAGGTGTGAGGAGGACATCATCAGAGTCCCAACTAGGAATATTTCCATTTGGGGCAAAAATAGGAGGGAGGGAGTGGCTGCAGTGAGCATAAAGTCCAATTATGGGTGCAGTAGTCAAGTGAAGGGAGGAGATCCTTGCCCCAAGACAGTTTGAATAGGAAGGCTGGCCCCAAGAGAGGGTTGCTACAGTGATGGGACCCTGGGGTGGGTGACCCAGGGGCAGTTGTGCAGTAGGGAAGTGTGCATTCCCCATGGATATTGTCACCCTGAGGCAAAGCCTCATTCACACCATGGTAATTACAGCTCCAACTTAGCAGTAGTAATTCATGGAGCTGACCTTTGCTTTCTGTGTTGTGACTGATAAACAATGTGAGTGAATGCCTTTGTTATTTCAACATTCTCTTTCCCCCTCAAGTTCCATAAAACACCCATGATCCTATGCTCTAAGCTTCTCAGAGGGGTCACATTCTTGATCGGTTTCATCAGCATTGCTCCTGAACCCAGGTGAAAATGAAGTGAAAAGTTAGGATCGCCAAGGAAAAAGCTCCGACAGCCACCAATTTGCCAGGAGGGAAGTGATTTTCTTCCCTACACAGGTGGGCTTGACCACACAGATAGACCATATGAGAGCTGAACACTTGAGCAGCAAAGCAAAGAAGTAATCAGAGGCAGGGAAGGGTATTCAAGCATTTTTTATAGCTTCCCCAAAATGTCACATGACCACAGCTGGAATTATCTTGCTTATTTATAGATCTAGTCAGAATAAATCTTTCCTCAAAACCCTCCAATGGCTCCTAATTGTCTACTAAGTAAAACCCAAACTCTTCAGCAAGTGGCAGAGCCATGATTCCTCGGACCTGGTGCTCTTTCCACTTGTGTGTTGCCTCCAAAATATCAATGAATACTAACAAGTAACATTTATGACATAAGTGATTTACAATGATTATTTCATTTGATCCTCACAAGAATCCTATGGGGTAGGTGCTATTATGATTGAGGCTCAGGGTCACACAATTAATAAATGTTTGAGGCTGAATCTGAACCCAGGTCTTGTTGATTCCAGACCTACTTACTCCATGCACTGCATCATGTAGTTTCTCTTTACAAGTATTAGGTCAAATTCTAGCTGTGGTTTCCAACAACCAAGTATCATATTTATACAGTGCTTAAAGCTTTACTGAGGGTTTCATGGTTATATGATGCTTTCAGGTGAGAAGAAGAAGTAAAGAATTTATGGATAGATAAAGATCAGGTCTAAACAATTTAGTAACCAAAGACAATGGATATTGATGCCATACAGAATCCATGTGAAACCACCTTGGCAGAATGGCATTTTGAAAAGTAAAACAAATGAGGTTTTTTTTGGCATAACCAGGGCTATCTCCTTATCTGTTTGATCTCCAATCTTTACTTTTTATTATTTAAAAAACCCTTGCCTTTCATCTTTGAATCAATACTATGTATTAATTCTAAGGCAGGAGAATGGAATGGGCTAGGCAATGGGGGTTAATTGACTTGCCCAGGGTCACACAGCTAGGAAGTGTGAGGATAGATTTGAACCCAGGACCTCTCGTTTCCAGGCCAGACTTTCTACTGAGTTACCTGGCTGCCCCTTTTTCTATGCATTTGTCAACATGGAATCTAGAATTCCCCAAACTTGTAATTTGGAGGAATTTGGTGATCCCCAGTTTATTTAGTTTGGAGGTAGAAACCTCAGGGTTTGACCTTGTCACAGGAAGTTTCTCCCTGAGGGAAGACCTACTTCACTGGTCTCAGGCGAACAATAGACCTTGAGTTATAGCGCAGTAGAAAGGGGGATGTGATACAATGGAAGAAACTTCTAAGGCAAAAAGAGGCATCTGATGTGATTGGCCATCTCCACTCAGAACTAACTCAAGGTCTATTGTTAGCCCAAGACCAGTGAAGTGGGACCTTCCCTCAGGGAGAAACTTCCTGTGACAAGGTCAAACCCTGAGGTTTCTACCTCCAAACTAAATAAACTGGGGATCACCAAATTCCTCCAAATTACAAGTTTGGGGGATTCTAGATTCCATGTTGACACATTCATAACAATTATGGTCATTTGCAAAAGTATTACAGAATGGGGATTTAGCCAAAATCTAGGAAAGATTAAGGCTACCTTCTGGAATTGAGAACTGCATCATAAGATAATTAGAAAGCAGTCCACCTTTGCTCATTCTCTGAAAGATGGCAGGTGGCAATTTTATTGTAACTAACCCCAGGGGAAATACAAGAGTCAGAATACTGGGTTCCTGTCCCAATTTTTCAGTTTACTAGCTATATAATCTAGGTGAGTCTATTCATTCCACTGGACTTAGGTATTCCTATCTGAAGTGAGGAAACTGTATTAAATGATTTCAAAGGACTCTTTCACTTCTTTCATTTTATTATTCCATGATTTTTTAAAAACCATCCTATACCTATTAAGTCAAAGGCAAATTAGAACCATGGATAGAGCACCAGAACTGATTTAGGAAGGTCTCTTACTAACTTGGTGAGTGGAGCAAGTCATTTAACCTGTTCAGGCCTCAGTTTCTTCATCTGTAACATGAAGGGGTTGTACAAGATGGCCTCTAAGGTCCCTTCTAGGTCTGAGTCTATGATTCTTTGAAATTCTTATCTTCAATACAATTGATTATGGGTCTTCTGAAGATATTTTTTCCCTTTATGTTTTCTCTTCTCACTGCCTTAAAAACACAACATCAATATCCAGAAATTGCAGCCAATGTAATGGTTCCAAATATCATTTGACTTGCATGTTAAATGGAACACAGAAAGAAATAAAATTCATTATTTCCTCCACATTAAAGACATTCTAAGACCTGGCTTAATAACTGCAATAAACTATACAAATAGAAATGTAAAGTATGAAATCTCTATTAGTAAATAATTTGCAACTCAGTTATTAGAAGGCTTACAGCTTATTTACATTTACATCTATCTTTTCCCACACTTTAAATATTGTACAACTGGGAAATACTGTGTAAAGTTTAAAGGGCTATATTTTATTTGACTTGCATCTTAGCACAAATTTTTAATTTAACATATCAGACTTTAAGATAACTAGTCACTTTATCATATGACCAGAGCAAAACTCAATATTATTATCTTTTTGATAAACTTCTGTTTCTTGACTTTCAATTTGTTTTCAACTTTGTAAGAATACTCCATCATAAGCTATTGTTCAACCAAAATCAGTGTACCAGAACAATTGAAAAAATCCATTGTGAAAAATTGTAACAAATATTTCTCATAAAAGTGAAATTTCCACTAGCAATTGACACACGTTTGTGAAAATTAGAAAAAAAAATCCTTCATAATTGTTTCTGTTATTCGGTCACGTCTGACTCTTCATGACCACATCCTGCCGATCTCATTTTCTTGGCAAAGTACTAAAATGGTTAGCTTCTTTCATCTCTAGTGAATTAAAGCAACCAACAGCTAAGTGACTTGCCCAGGGTCACAGAGCTAGTACCTGAGGCTATATTTGAATTTAGGTCTGTTTGACTCTATCTAGCTGCCCCATTCACAATTACTTATAAACAAATTCAAAATGATAACTAAAGAAATATAAATTAAAACAATTTTAGGAATTACCTTAGAACCATCACTTGCAAAAGTGAGTAAAAAACTTAAATTGTGAGTAAAACAAATGAAAAATACTTAATATAATTGTGAAATGATTTACTCAAAATGGGAAGTAATATGGGACTTCAGGATAAGACAGAGCAGTAAAAAATCAGAGAGAAAGGCTGCTCCCATAAATACTTCAGCAAAGGTCTCAGAAGAGTAACAGATCAAATAAAAATCAAGAAATCTAAAAGGAAATGAAAGTTAGGTCCTCCATTAAGTTTGAGACCAAACAAATAGGCATCCCCACACCTTTGAGCTTAGGGAAAGGAACAAGAAGGAACTGTCCATTTGGTAAGCTTGAAGAACTGATGAGAAATACTCCAGCTCTCTGCTCTCTCTTATCTTCCCTTTTGAGTGTGTCTTTTGGTTTTCACAGAGAATTTCTGGTAAGGAGATTTGTCAAATTTCTTCCCTTTCTCTCCTTCCTAACTCCCATTGTCCATGATGTCTAAGAACACATAGCAAAAAGCCTAGGTGCTTGCTGAGATTGGATCAGAATCCCTGGAGCCACTCCCTACCCCCACACCCCCTTTTTCCCTCTGTTTCTTTCTCTCAGTCCAGGTCATAAAACTGTAATTTTGTGAGATGGGAACATCCAGTTTCCCAGCTACCCCTTGACTTCAAAAAGTTGGGAATTCTGGACTACCAAGTCCCCAGCAATACATGTTTTCTGCAATACACTCCTTCCTGGAAAAGACACACCATTTTTAGAAGAAATTACCTGGAATACTCCATAAGCCAAAAAAGCACAACAACAACAACAACAACAACAACAACAACAACAACAACAACAACAACAACAACAACAAGCCTGTGCTCTCACTTGTTCTGAGATCCAGACTTATGAGTCATACAAACAATGCTGGTCAGAAGTGAAAATAAATGAACAATCTGTTTGATTGTCCCACAAAGCATCTTTAAGTCTCAGGAGAGAATGAAAGGAGAGATGCTACTCTTCTGGAGTTTAAGAATTTGTTAATGCTTGTGTAAGTCTTTTGCATTTTCAGCCTTTCTTTGGTGGTAGGGAAAATAAATAGCCTGATGTCTACTTTGTATGTTGAGTATCTATTTTTTTAGAAAACCCTTTGGTTGCTTTTAGAAAAGATGATAAATATGAGGGATACATATATTTTGTTTTACAGATTTTCCCTGGAGTTCCATTCTGTGGTGGGGCATAATGAGTTGCAGAGTTTGAGAAAGGCTTGAATCCCTGGGGAGCCAGTGATAATGCCAAATAAAAAAATCAATGTAGCATTTTAAAAATGCACAGAAGGAAACAGGCAAGCAGGAGAGCTCTGAAAGTGATATATTAAATTTATGATATACTTTTAAAAAATAACCAGTTGTACATAATAAATTTGTGGTTTTACATATAATATTTTTCTGTTCTCTTTTTATGATGTTGATTCAGTTCAGAATTTTAAAAATTTCAATAAAAACTATACCCTAGAGTTGAAAAAATAAAGAAAATAAACAGAAAATCATGGAAGTCGTTACATTCATTATAATGCGATTGTGAGAACATAATCACCTGTTTGTCTGTCTACTTTCTCATCTTCTTATCATAAAATATTTATGTAGGTAAAGTACATTCAGATCAAAAATATCAAACAAAATATGAGATGGAAACAAGTAGGTGTTTACAGATGATTTCCATGGTAGAATCACAATTACAAAATTCTATAGAACAGAGCAAATTTGATTATTCTTATTGATTCCTCTAAAAGGATTCAACTCTATAGAACCAAAGACAGTGATAAAAATCTTTCTCTTCTAAAAAAAGAGGTATCTCACACATCTGCCAACATCATATCAAATTCTTTGAGAGATCCAGTCACAGGATAGCTTTGATACTGTAAAAATGGAGATTTTTTACAATACCCATTTCTTTGATTATTAATATCAGGCAGGGCAATCATGTCCACCATGGAGGGACCTAATACCAAGTAGGTTTCCCTTGCATATGAATGTCCAGAAGAGAAAGGGTTGGGTCCCCTCATAACCCCAGGCTGCCACCGCAACCTCCCCTCCTACTTTAAAATATACAGTAGAAAGACAATATTTTTGTAGGGTTCGAATAAGTTTCCTAAGTCCTGACTCTAACACAGACTAGCTGTGGGGCTTTGGGTTAGTGTCAGCATTCCATGATGCTTCCTCAGATCCATAAGATGCAAGGCATCTGTAGCCCTGCTTTGAATGGAGGGACTTTCCTTACTGTGTCTCATGAAATTCCAGATGCTGATGTGAAAATACAGGAGCTTCTCCCTGCACATCATAATGAATGGGGTGGGGAAAGCACTTATTAATGTCTCTCTGCCTCTCTCTGTTTATCTACACACAAACTAACAATACAGGTATACACTACTCATCATATATTCTGTTAGACTGTAAGCTCCTTGAGGGCAAGCACTATTTTTGCCTTGGTGTCTCCAGTGTTTAGCATAGTGTCTTCCATATAGCAGGCACTTAGTGAATGCTATTAACTTAATTATATGTGAATACTTCCCTCAAAGACTTTATATTCTAATATGGGGGAAAGTCTGTCTCTGTCAAGGGGACTGAGGGATATTTTGGTTTGGAAAGTTATAAAGATGATGGCGTACCCTTTCTGGGAGCAACAGTAAGATTGGTTTGCTTATAATTCCCAAAATGGCGAGCAGGATGGTAGCCTCCCCCCTCTCTCCATAGTACTGAGGTGAGGGAGAAGATGGCTATAAAATGACATGTGCCTGGAGCCAAATCAACACCTCATGGAAGACTGAGGCACCAACTGCCAATCAGGACAGTAAAATGCCTGGGTGAGATTTTCTGGAATGAAATGCTTCATTTTCTCTGGGGCATGGATTCTTGTCTGGGTGACTTGGGACCAAAGTACATTCATTCTTTGTACCTTTTCTAAATAATTAGGTGTTGAAGGGGGCAGCTGGGTTTCTCAGTAGATTGAGAGCCAGGTCTAGAAATGGGAGGTCCTGGGTTCAAATTTGACCTTAGACACTTTCCAGATGTGTGACTCTGGGCAAGTCACTTAACCCCCATTGCCTAGCCCTTATCACTCTTCTGCCTTGGAACCAACACACAGTATTGATTCCAAGATGGAAGATGAGGGTTTAAAAAAATAATTCGGTGTTGACAACTCCAGAAAGAGATTGCAACAATTCTATTCTTATCCTGGTCTACCTAAAGACATTGGTCAATGTTGGTTTGTTGCCAGAGTAATTCATTCAAATGATAACATAGCTTTTACAAAATACAGAGCCTGGGATGTCTTATGGCAAGTTACGACTCCCAAATTTCTCGCAGTTCACAAATACTTCATCCCAGGTCACCATTGGCTATACCTCATTTACACCGGTATTAAAGTACCTTAATCAGTCATCATTACCTAACTTGTGATCAGTAAGACCACGGTCATATCTATGCTGTTATACAAGGGGAGGTAACAGAAAGGGCTAATCTTGATCATTTACAAGATCTCCATGTCTACACTAGTTCTTGAAGCAGTGGAAAGCCAGAAATGTCACTCATTCTTCACTCAGGAAATTTATGGAATTTTGACACTTATTGCACTGTTATGTTGCCAATCCAAATGACAGCAATACAGACTGGTTTTCAATTTTTTTTCTTATTTTCTTTTTAAAATTTTTTTCTTAAATAAATGCTTATTTATATTTTGTTTTGACATCACCTGCATTTCCCAATATCCCCTCTCCTACCCAAACACCCCATACAACAAAGAAAAAAAGAAAATTATTCAAGAGAAACTATTTAAGGGAAAAACTATTCAACAAAATTAACCAATACTTTGGGAAAATTCTTGAAATTGCATGCATCTACAGTCCCCTACTTTTGCAAAGAAAGTGGAGCAGAACCTTCTCATATGTCTTTGTGAGAGGCCAATTTTGGTCATTATAACAATATAGGGTTCAATTTCTATTGTTCTGATGCTATTCTTGCTATTTATGTTATGTTTTACTCATTATTAAAAAACAAACAAATATGTCTGTCTTAGAGCTGATATTAATTATCAGTTCCAAGGTAGAGAGGTAAGAGCTAGGCAATTTGGATTAAATGCTCAGGTTAAATTGCTTTGGGTCACACAGCGAGGAAGTTTCTCAGGTCAAATTTGAATCCAGAACCTTCCAGCTACAGGCCTGGCTATGTTAACTTCAGCAAATTACTTAACCCTGTTTGCCTCAGTTTGCTCTTCTGAAAATGTCCAGGATCACACACAGATAGTAAATGAATGAGGTCAGATTTGAACTCAGGAAGATGTGTCACCATGCCACCTTGTTTCCCTATATTGAGGTCTAAGAACCTTTTAAGACTCTTAAGTTCTATGAGGGCAGGGAAAAGTCTTATCTAAACTTTGTAGCTTTTTCAGAACAGTGTGTGCTGCACACAGTAGGTGATTAAAGCCTGATGAATGGATTAATGAATACATAGTATTACATGTACATAGTATCAATGACCATATTTCTTTGATTTAACATTTTGTTGTTTCCAAGCCCAATTCTGGAAAACTGTTTCCATTACAATTTTCACAAGTTAACAAAAATTTTTTTACATCATTTTTTTAAACCTTATCTTTCATCTTATAGTCAATACTAGGTATTAGTTCTAAAGCAGAAGAGCAGAATGGATAGACAATAGTGGTTAAGTGACTTGTCCAGGGTAACACAGCTAGGAAGTGTCTGAGGCCTGATTTGAGCCTAAGACCTCTCATCTCTAGGCCTGGATCTCAATCTACTGAGCCACCCAGCTGCCCCTAGTCATTTCTTAATATTTTTAAAAGCTACATCAAGAAAGAGAACAGTCGCTTTTATTTCAGGACAGTAGTTAAGGAAAATTTTTTGGAAAAAAAATTGCCTCTGCCAGTTATATTATAAACTCATAATATTCCTTCTCTTCTTAGAAGTCAACCTGATCTTTTTTGTACCTAAAGAAACTGAGTCACACTAGTTACTTACCTCTGATCTCATAGCTAAGCATCAGAGGAAAGATTTGAGACCAGATATTCCTAAGTATGAGGCCAGCTTTAGATCTATTAATCCACAATGCCTCTACAAATTAAGCATTCCTAAAATTTATAAAAGACCTAGTTAGCCAGCTCTTCTCTAAGATTGTCATCATGTGCATATCTTAATTGACTTACACTGCCAGACGGCTAGCTCATCAATGGCTAATAGTGTAAATGAAAAAAAAAAATTAAATGAATCTTAAAAAAAAAGGCATCTGGGAAAATAGTACCCTTTATAGAGTTGTATCAATTTAACCAATTATGTTTGCAAAGACAGTTGTTTGAAGCTGCTGCTCTTTGTGCTTCAGGAATAATTTGATAATTATGATAACGTCAACACTCACTTTACTCCCAGAAGAACCCTGTGTGATCTCACATGCCACACAACAGGGTGAGATTGGAGAGCAAAGATTATTTAGTTTGTACAAATGTCCTTTTCAGTTCTGTGTTCTGAAGACCCAGAAGCTTTACAAGGGCTGTTCCTCCATTTGTTAGCTGCGTCCTATTCTGCCATACCTCTAAACCATCTGTTATCATCCATATGTGTACAGGGATCACAGCCAAAACCCTTCACAAATATAAAAATGATGTGAGAAGAAAGAGCGTTCAGCCATATAAAGACATAACACCATCTACCAAAAGATCTTTCCAAGTCACAGAACGCTGCAAAAGACCTTAGAAACCATCTAGCACAAACACATGCACTTTAATGATAAAGAACCGTAGCCCCATATGAAGTGATACTAAGTGAAGTAAGTAGAACCAGGAAAACATACACAGTAAAAATAATAATAGTGTATGGTGATCAAATGTGAATGACAACTTTTATCAGTGAAGCAAGGATCCAGGACAACTCCAGGGGGCTCATGACAGAAAAGGCTATCCACCACCACCACCATAGTGAGTAAGGATGGAGTTTGAATGTATACTATTCTTCACTTTATCTCCTCCATGAATTTTTCTCTAATGTAAGCCATCTGTGTCTTATTTCACAACATGACAGACATGGAAATATGTATTGTATGATAATACATGTACAACCTATATCATATTACCTGCCTTCTTGTGGAGGAGGGAGAAGTGGAAGGGTGGGAGAGAAATGGATTACAAAATGTCAGAAAACAAGTGTTAAAAATTGTATCGACATGCAATTGGGGTGGGTGGGGGAACCTTGGTCCCAAAGAGCATTACAAGGACACACAGTTAGTTGCTGCCCTGGAAGTAGAACCCAGACCCATTTCCTCTTATTCCTTACTCTTTCACTACTAAATAGGTGTCTTTTAAAAAAAAATTAGATTACTTAAATTGCTTGTGATGCTAGGGGAAGAGAAATGGATTTGGACAGTCAAAGGACCTGAGTTTAAATACTACTTCTGCCACTACTGACATTGGGGAAATCATTGAATCCCTCCAGTCCTCAGTTTCTACATTTGTAAAATGAAGGCATTAGATGACCACTATGGTCCTTTTCAGCTTTAAATCTATAATCTTATGATCCATTTGAAGGCTAAGTCAACATGAATGATGTCTAACCCTAGTTTTGTAACATCATGCCAAGTCTTAAATAACAAAGTTTGAACTTTATTTAGCAGTCATTAGGGATGCAAGAAAGGTTTGGGAGGGTTATGATTAAAATTATCTCAAGGGACTGATTTTGGAAAAGAAATATCAGTTTATTGGTTATGTCAGTCTATTGGTTAGGTCAACACCATAACCAACAAAGTGACATAGATCAATTGCCTTCTCCCAATGATCTCAAAGCTTGATCAATAAATAGAGTTTTAAGAGCTCATTCAGTCTCTCCCTTGAACATCACAGGACTTCTCTAACTGGTAAACAGCTGATTATGAGATTGTCCATTAAACTACCCACCTCTCACTATCCTCATATCATGAGGAATATATACTTGGGAAAGAATTCTTGTTCCCTTCATTTATTAACCAAATTCTCTCTAAAGGGAAAATATTCTTGGAGATTCCTAAGAACAAAGAAAATGCAAAAACCAGTAGACTGGACTGAATCTCTGCCCCAGATTCCAGACACAGGAATACAAAGCAATTTTCCCTAATAAGGTACCTCAGTTCCTACCTTCATACTTCAGGGCCCTGATATAATAATTAATACAGTATAGGAAAAGTACATTCTCACAGGAGCCTTGTTTTAGGAAGAGTATACAGAATGGATTTGAAGAGGGAGGAATTGGAAGGAAGACAAGATGGGAAGCTATTATAATATTTTAAAAGTAATGAGTCCCTGAATTAGCATGGTAGCAACAGAAATGGAAAGAAGGAACAAGATAAAGGAGGGGAGGCAGTGAAGTATAGGGGAAAGACTGGAATCAGAGGACCTAATTTAAATACTTCTTCTGATGTTTACTGCCTGTGTGACCTTAGGCAAGTTATTTAACTTCAGTTAACTGAAGGAAGCCTCAGTTGCCCCTTCTGTAAAATCAAGTTCTCTTCTTGAAGTTAAAAAGAAATTATAGGGGAACAGCTAAATTCATTGAGAATTAAATTTAGTCTTGAACTTTCAGCGATTAAAACTTTGTTGTTTTGCTTATGCTTCTTTGATAACACATTATCTAGTTTCTTCAAACGGATAAGATGAGGACTCTAGTGAATCATAGGTTACCACTGTTGATTTGTTTCTGGTAAATGGTCTGATTTTCTACTACTCTGATTTTCAAGCAATGCCATCATGAATTGCTGAACATTATTCTATAAGATAATAGACAGAACAGGAAAGAATTTTGGACATCATCTAGTTCAACTCCCTTGTTTTAAAGACGAGGAAGCTGAGGCTCATAGAGGTTAAATGGTTTACCCAATGTTACCCAATAGTAAGCAGCAGAGCCAAGATTTCAGCTCAGGTCTTCTGGCTCCAAGCTGAAGTTACTTTCCTCAATAACTCACATAAAAATCTGCTGTTTGCCTTGTCCAAAGTATTCATCCAGAAGTTATATTCAGTGACTGTTCAAATAAAAATTTCATTTACAATTAAGAAGCAATTGTTGTGATGCCATGGGTCACCTGAAAATGAATGTTTTCAGAGTATCCATGATGAAAGGTCTAGAGTTATTGATAGCCATATTGTGGAAATCATGTCCAACATGTCCTATAACACACAGGAGTGGCATTAAAGGGATTCTTTGAACTACATTGAAGCTTGTGGATATGGAGTGAAGCTAATTTAGTAAAGTCCTTTGCTCTCTTTCCCCCAATGCTTTATGTAGATGGATCCCCTAATAATAGAAGGTTAATAATAAACAATTGCCCCAAACTGCTTTAAATAGGCTATTGAAACTCATTTTAGCCTAGGAAACTTGTCACTAGATAGAATAACATTTTAAAATCCATTTTAATTTCTTTACATTAAAAAAACAACTTATGATATTGTGTGGAATGGACATTAAAACCATACTCAAACATAGTGGAGCCTGGAACATTGTATATAGACTATGATATTCTGATCTGTGAACTCACTTGTTGATTACTGATTATTGGTGAATAATTAAGAGTTTTCTTAATCATAATAGTAACCAGTATAATCCATTTATCATTTTAACCAAGCTTTAAGGCATTGTGGCTTAGAGGTTATTCTAATCCACAACAAGTGGGCAAATCACAGGGCTAGTTGAGGGAGATAAGAAAGATGAATAAAGGATGACTCAACTTGGTCACAAGATATTTTCCTAGTGTTGCATTCCACTGGTACAGGGAGTGGTAGATAAGAGACTGCCTTAGAGAATGTTCCAAGGAGAAGACTAATTCTATGCCTCCTCTTTAATACCATGAAATCTGAAAAGTCCTGGTCTGGGAAGGCACTCTGAGATTGGTATTATAAGAGGATGTTGGCTTAATTTGGCTTTTCTGGTCACTCTGTTGAGTGAAGAAGACTCATGGTCAGGTGGTTAGATAGCTTAATTCATAACCAATCACAATATGAATTTGGGGGGCATTTCTAGACCTTATGTAACTGCTAAATTGTATTAAAAGGCTATTCTAACTGCATCAGAGGTCTTTGATTCCCCAGAGACCTTGGCCTCTATTATTGGTAACTACTACCCATGTCAATAAATAGATAAGCTTGAACTTTTTGTGTCTCAGTCTCTCAGTATCACAGATAAATTGAGACAGACCTTAAATATGTGAATATTCCTTCCCATGGATGCCACTCCTCTGGGAAGTTTGTTGTCTTGTGCCCCATGTAGTTTGCTGGAAGTCTTTGCAGCCCTCTACTATTATGTGGTGACTAGAACGTCATGTAGATGGTTCGAAGGGAATATGATTGGGGGTGTAGACTCTAAATGATCACCCTGGTGCAAATATCAAAAATATGAAAATAGGTCCTGATCAATGACACATGTAAAACCCAGTGGAAATGCTCGTTGGCTACAGGAGGTGGGTGGGAGGTGGGGAGGGAAAGAACATAAATCATGTAAACATAGAAAAATAGTCTAAATTAATTAATTAAACAAACTTAAAAAAAGGTCATGTAGACCTGTTTATTGGTTTTTGCTCCTTCCTACATGATGCCTCCAATGAAATGACATACTCCCCAGTTATATGTCTTATTATAAAATAATTTCCTTTATGAAATTCATTTCATCCTAGGTAGCTCTCCAGTCAGAGCTAGATTATTCATGATACAAATGTGCCTGGCATTTTAAATGATAATGGGAACTGCCCTCTATATTCCCATTTCCCCAGTCATACCGTATAATGATGTCCCTGCCTTTCACAGAAAGACAGAAGCACTCTATGTCAATTAGCTTTTATAACCTTTTAGGCTAGAAAATCAAGCCTAATTGAAATATACCCTGACAGTCCCATCTTGCATGCTTTGTCCACATTAGAAAGGTTCTGAATGAACTGATTAGCCTTCTAGAAAGCCTTGGTTATTGAATATGGAGTGGAAGATCATCAAAGGAAAACAAGCCATGACTTCATGTCTCATCTCTGATTCTCTGGGACAGCACTGGCCAGGCCAAGGGTAGTTTCTTATTAAACAAAATCTCACCTCCAAGAAAAAAAAAGTCAAGCCTGAAGAGAAAAGTTGAGTACATTTCTGGCTGCTACCTCTCACCAGGGTAGGATCCATTTTTAAACCAACTAAGGCAGAATGACAAAAAGACATTCCATCCATGATATGTTTGCTGGACCTTGTTACAGTTTCATTGATGTTAATGACCTACCAAACTGAATGAATTCTCTTGTATGTTTGGAATGAATTATGTGACAGAAGCTACAGTAAAAATGTGCTCAAATAGGAAAGCTTCCAGACAGCTTTCAAAGCAAGGCAAAAGTGAAGGGTATCATAGTCTGGCAGCACATAGAAATGGGAATATGTACATACGTTTAGTCTTCTGTGACTAGAAAGAATCTCCTGGGTAAGTGTTAAAAATCAAATGCACACATCAATACCTACAAGAAAACAGCTCAGAGTTCAAGGCTACTTCCTGAAGGGTTCCTTACCAAGGAAACTCTAAAAAGGGTCATGAAGAGTCAGACAAACTGAAAAATGGCTCAATAACAACAACTCTATGGGGAAAGAAAAGTACAACTGAGGTAATTCAGGGAATTACAGCTCCCAAAGCACTTCTACTTTAAAGTGAATTCAAGTGAATAAAGATTTATTCTTCTTCACACCGGTTTTTTTTTTTTAATCCTAAATTGTCTCTTTGATCAAACCTGAGTGCAGAATGTAGTAGGAAGTTCAAACCAAAATGGGAAAAGGCTAATAGTTCCATTTGTTATTTACATTAATATTTTAGCAAGTGTTATCTTTTAAAGACACTGTCTCAGACTTCCAGGTAAGCATGGTGGGAGTCTAGATATGGGACGCTTCCTCTCCTCAGACCCACAGATATATATGACTTAAAAAGACCCCCAAAAACACTTTCATAAGAACAAAGGGACTCTACAGTAGGGTGCAGCATTGAAGATATGTGGGATTTGGGCATTTCCACACTTTGGGGGGGGGAAGCTCCCACCCAAATGTGAGCTGATTTACCCACCCCCTCCCCACCTACAGAGCCAGAGTCAGAGCCAGTGCGCCAGAATCAGCGAGTGAGAGAGGAGTGAGCAAGGAGCAGCTCTAGGTCTTGGGTGCTGACTAAGAACACCAAGGACCTACACCCAAGAGCAGTTACACCCAAAAACCAAAAAGACAGGTGGGGGAGTGCAGACCTTGGGTGCTCAAAGCCAGCACATGCCACAATCAGCGAGTGAATGAGGGGTACCTATGGAGTGAGCAAGGGACACATCTAGGTCTTGGGAACTGATGAAGACCACCAAGGACCTACCCCTTAGAGCAGTTACACCCAAAATCCTGTTGGGCGGGGGGAGCACAGACCATGGTGCCCCTGGGAAGGTAGTGCAGCTGCGGAGATTTGAGAGTTTGCCTCAGCCAAAATCCGTGGTCCTTAAATCCATACATAGAGAACTTGCCCAGCTCACTCAGATATCTGACTAAAAAGGGAAGGTAAATGCTCCACAGTGATGGCTAATTGCACACAGGAGCCCCAAACTCCTTCCAAAAAAAAGCAATAAAAAGACAGTGACCCTTGAAAACTTTTATGGAGGAAAAACCCAGGCTACAGCGGATATACAGGAAGAAATTGAAACAAAAACAAAACCTTCTAAAAATGGAAATTGTCCACAAGCTCTGGAAGAATTTAAATCAGACCTTATCCAAAAAATGGAAGCCTTCTGGCAAGCGAAGTAGGAAATGGTTCAAAAAGAGAATCAAAAAATTATAGCTGAAAATAAAAAATATAGCAGAAAATAAAAAAAATTATAGCAGAAAATCAAAAGGTTAAAGCAGAAAACCAGGCCTTAAGGACCAGAATTGAGCAACTGGAAACCAATGATCTTGCAAAATAGCAAGAATTAATAAAGCAAAGTCAAAAGGCTGACAAAATAGAAGGAAACATAAAATATCTCACTGACAATGTGACAGATTAGGAAAACAGAGGAAGGAGAGACAATTTGAGAATCATTGGTCTACCTGAAAAGCCAGAAATAAACAGAAATCTTGACATCATCCAAGAAATCATCCAAGAAAACTGCCCTCTTGTTGTTGAACAAGAGGGCAAAATAGACATTGAAAGAGTTCATAGAAAACCCTCTACACTAAATCCCCAAAAGACAACTCCCAGGAATGTAATTGCCAAATTCCAGAGCTTTCAAGCTGAGGAGAAAATTCTACAAGAAGCCAAAGCGAGACAATTCAGATACCAAGCAGCACCAATCAGGATCACACAAGACCTGGAAGCTTCCACATTAAAGGACCACAAGGCCTGGAACATGATATTCAGAAAGGCAAGAGAACTGGGTCTTCCACCAAGGATCACCTATCCATCAAAACTGACTATAAACTTCCAGGGGAAAGTATGGGCATTCAACAAAATAGAAGATTTCCAAGTATTTGTAAAGAAAAGACCAGAACTAAGTGGAAAGTTTGATGTCCAAACACAAAGATCAAGAGAAACATGAAAAGGTATATAAGAAAAAGAAGGAAAAGAAGAAAAAAGTATTTTTTTATTAAAACGCTCTTCTTTAAGGGCTACAATTAGATCAAGTTATATATATTAATGTATGGGGGAAATGTTATTTGTAACTCTCAAAAACTGTATTCATTATAATAGCAATTAGAAGAATCACCCATAGGAAAATATTGGGGCATTGAGGGCTAAAAGATAATATGAAAAAAGAAAAATGGGGAATAGAAGATGGCACCAATAGATACGTGAAGAAATAAAATAAAGATAATAATTTTTTTCACACAAAGATACACATGAGAAGGGGAGGGGAAGAATACTCTTATAAGAAGGAGGGGAATCAAGTGCTAATAGAGAATACTTAAACCTTAATCTCAGAGAAATCAACTCTGAGAGGGAAGAGCATCTAGATCCATTGGGATCTTGAATTCTATATTCAATCTACAGGGTAAGGGAGAAGGTAAAACTAAGGGAGTAGGAGGAAGGGAATATAAAAAGGGAGGGAAGGAGAGGGGGGAAGGAACTTAACAGACCCTAAAAAAACAAGAAGGGAACAAAAAGGGAGGGACCAGAAAGGGAAGCATATCAAGGGAGGGGATTAGGGGGATTGGTTAAAAGTAAACCACTGGTTTAAAAGTATATAGCAAAAGAAGAAAGGACAGAACTAGGAGAGGATATCAAAATGCTAGGGAACTCACAACTGACAATCATAACTCTGAACGTGAATGGGATGAACTCACCCATAAAACAAAAACAAATAGGAGAGTGGATTAGAATCCAAAAGCCTACCATATGTTGTATACAAGAAATACACTCGAGGTAGGTAGATACTCACAAGGTTAGAATTAAAGTTTGGAGCAAAACCTTTTGGGCCTCAACTGATAGAAAGAAGATAGGAGTTGCAATCAGTAAAGGATAATTTAGAGTTGTGACCTAAACTATGTTAATTATTTGGTCATCATGGATATTCCAAATATATTTTAAAAAAACATAACGACGTCAGCTGGAAAATTATGTTGATTTATGGTGATTTAATAGATATAGTGGAAAGAAATTAAGAAGAAGGAAAAGTGTGTAGGATTCCTCCTGCCTGGCTAGTCCAGGAAGAAGACCAGAGGCTCTAGGAAAATGAGGTTTTTGAAAAGTAAGGAGGAAGGAATCAGCCTGAACTCCAAAGGGCTGAGCCAAGATACCTGAACCTGAATCAGCTCAAGGGCAAACTCACCACCAAACCCAGAAAATAGCTGCCACCACGCCAAGAACATTTAGCATGCTGCCAGCCAAAGTTGCCTCTCCAGGGAAAGAGGGAGAAAGAGCAAGTGACATGCCTTATATAGACAGTTTTATGTCACTTTCCTGCATCTCATCTGTACCTATGATAGCTTAGCTTGATTTAGGACAGCCTAGGGGTCTGTCCACTTTTTCTACACATGTCTGTTGAAGGCCATTTCCTCAGATAATTAAATCCTTGAGTATGGTGCAGGCATCCTGACCTTGTTAAACTGAGTAGGGTGGAGAAATGTATAGTTCCCAAGTTTTTATTCTGTTAAACCAAGTATCTCCATTGTTACTAATCAGGAAATAGCTAAATCAGATCTTCTAAAGTATAGCCTGAGTAGGGTGGAGTAGTTTTAAAATTCACAAACCATGATATCTGACAAAGCCAAAGTAAAAAATAGATCTGATTAAAAGGGATAGGGAAGGTAAATACATCCTGATAAAAGGGAGTAGAGACAATGAGGAAATATCAGTAATCAACATGTATGCACCAAATGGTATAGCATCCAAATTTCTAAAGGAGAAACTAGTGGAGTTGAAGGAGGAAATAGATAGTAAAACTATATTAGTGGGATACCTGAACCTACCACTATCAAATTTAGATAAATCAAATAAAAAAATAAATAAGAAAAAGATAAAGGAGGTCAATCAAATCTTAGAAAAATTAGAGTTAATAGATATGTGGAGAAAAATAAATAGGAACAAAAAGGAATACACCTTCTTTTCAGCATCACATGGTACATTCACTAAGATTGACCATATACTAGATCATAAAAACATGGCATAGAAATGCAGAAAAGCAGAAATAATAAATGCAACCCTCTCAGATCATAAGGCAATAAAAATAATGATTAGTGAGGGTACATGGAGAGCCAAATCAAAAATTAATTGGAAATTAAACAATATGATTCTCCAAAATTGGTTAGTTAGAAAACAAATCATAGAAACAATTAATAATTTCTCTGAAGAAAATGACAATAATGAGACATCCTTTCAAACCCTATGGGATGCAGCCAAAGCAGTACTCAGGGGAAAATTTATATCCTTGAATTCATATATTAACAATTTAGGGAAAGCAGAGGTCAATGAATTGCAAATTAAAAAACTAGAAAGTGAAAAAATTAAAAATCCTCAGATTGAAGACTAAATTCGAGATCCTAAAATCAAAGGAGAAATTAATAAAATTGAAAGTCAAAGAACTATTGATTTAATAAATAAGACTAGAAGCTGGTACTTTGAAAAAACAAATAAAATAGACAAAGTACTGGTCAATCTAATTAAAAAAAGGAAAGAAAAAATCAAATTAACAGTATCACAGATGAAAAGGGAGAACTCACCTCCATTGAAGAGGAAATTAAGGCAATCATTAAAAATATTTTGCCCAATTATGGCAATAAATATGGCAATCTAGGTGATATGGATGAATATTTTTAAAAATATATAAATTGCCTAAATTAACAGAAGAAGAAATAGAATTCGTAAATAATCCCATATTAGAAAAAGAAATTGAACAGGCCATCAAAGAACTCCCTAAGAAAAAATCCCCAGGGCATGATGGATTCACAAGTGAATTCTATCAAACATTCAAAGAACAGTTAATCCCAATACTATACAAAGTATTTGACATAATAAGCAAAGAGGGAGTTATACCAAATTCCTTTCATGACACAAATATGGTACTGATTCCAAAGCCAGTCAGGTCAAAAACAGAGAAAGAAAACTACAGACCAATCTCCTTAATGAACATAGATGCTAGTGGAAATAATCAACAACTTTAGCAAAGTTGCAGGATACAAAATAAACCCACATAAGTCATCAGCATTTCTATTTATCTCCAACACATCTCAGCAGCAAGAATTAGAAAGAGGAATTCCATTAAAAATCACCCTAGACAATATAAAATACTTAGGAATCTATCTGCCAAGAAAAACACAGGAACTATATGAACACAACTACAAAAAACTTTCCACACAACTAAAACTAGATCTGAGCAATTGGAAAAACATTAACTGCTCATAGGTAGGATGAGCTAACATAATAAAAACAACCATCCCACCCAAATTTATGTATTTATTTAGTGCCATACCCATCAGGTTTCCAAAAAATCTTTTAGAAAAAACCATAACAAAGTTCATTTGGAAGAACAAAAGATCAAGGATATCCAGGGAAATCCTGAAAAAACAATACAAAGGAAGGAGGACTTGCAGTCCCAGATCTCAAACTATACTATAAAGCAGTGGCCATCAAAACAAGTTGGTACTGGCTAAAAGACAAAAGGGAAGATCAGTGGAACACACTTGGGGTAAATGACCTCAGCAAGACAGTCTATGATAAACTCAAAGATCCCAGCTTTGGGGACCAAAATCCCTATTTGATAAAAACTGCTGGGAAAATTGAAAGACAGTGTGGGAGAGATTAGGCTTGGATCAACACCTCACACCCTACACCAAGATAAACTCAGAATGGGTGAATGACCTGAACATAAAGAAGGAAACTATAAGTAAATTATGTGAACACAGAATAGTATACATGTCAGACCTTTGGGAAGGGAAACATTTTAAAACCAAGCAAGACAGAAAGAGTCACAAAATGTAAAATAAATAATTTTGACTACATCAAATTAAAAAGTTTTTGTACAAATGAAACCAATGCATCCAAATCAGAAGGGAAATAACAACCTGGGAAACAATCTTCATAACAAAAACCTCTGACAAAGGTCTAATTATTCAAATTTACAAAGAGCTAAATCAATTGTACAAAAAGTCAAGCCATTCTCCAATTGATAAATGGACAGGACATGAATAGGCAATTCTCAGTCAAAGAGATCAAAACCATTAATAAGCACATGAAGAAGTGTTCTAAATCTCTTATAATCAGAGAAATGCAAATCAAAACAACTCTGAGGTATCACCTCATGCCTAGCAGATTGGCTAACATGACAGCAAAGGAAAGTAATGAATGTTGGAGAGGATGTGGCAAAGTTGGGACACTAATTCATTGCTGGTGGAGTTCTGAACTGATCCAACCATTCTGGAGGGCAATTTGGAACTATGCCCAAAGGGTGCTAAACGACTGTCTGCCTTTTGATCCAGCCATAGCACTGCTGGGTCTGTACCCCAAAGAGATAATAAGGAAAAATACATGTACAAGAATATTCATAGCTGCACTCTTTGTGGTGGCAAAAAACTGGAAAATGAGGGGATGCTCTTCGATTGGGGAATGGCTGAACAAATTGTGGTATATGTTGGTGATGGAATACTATTGTGCTCAAATGAATAATAAAGTGGAGGAATTCCATGTAAACTGGAACGACCTCCAGGAAGTGATGCAGAGTGAGAGGAGCAGAACCAGGAGGACATTGTACACAGAGACTGATACCCTGTGGTACAATCGAACGTAATGGACTTCTCCATTAGTGGCAATGCAGTGATCCTGAACAACTTGGAGGAATCTACAAGAAAAACCACTATCCACATCCAGAGGAAACACTGTGGGAGTAGAAACACCAAAGAAAAACAATTGCTTGATTGCATGGGTCAAGGGGGATTTGGCTGGGGATGTAGACTCTGAATGAACATCCTAGTGCAAATACCAACAATATGGAAATGAATTCTGATCAAAAACACATGTAATAATACCCAGTGGAATTGCACCTTGGCTATGGGAAGGGAGAGGGAGGAGAAGGGGAGGAAAGAATAGAAAATGATTTTTGTAACCAGGGAATAATGTTAAAAAATGACCAAATTAATTTAAAAAAATAAAAGACACTGTCTTGTGTTCTTTAATTTTCTCTGTGGGGGGCATCTAGGTGGATAAATGGTCAGACATGGAGATTGAAGATCCTAAGTTCAAATTTGACTACAGATACTTTCTCACTTGTGTATCCCTAGGTAAGTCCCTTAAGCCCAGTTGCCTAACTCTTATCACTCTTCTGCCTTGGAACTGATACTTAATTCTAATATAGAAGGAAAGGATTTAAAACTTATTTCTCCTTCTGCCTTAGTCATCTTGGAGATAGTGCTTGACAAAGACAGGAAAACCAGGTAAATCACATTCCTATCTCTGACACATACCAGCTTTTCAGGTCTCTTAGCCTCTCAAAGTCCATTTCCTCACCTATAAAGTGGAGATAATGGGTTATTTACCTCCCATGATTATTGTGAGACAGATGAAATCCTGGAAGTCTTCTGTAACCTTTAGAGCATCTTATGAATATCAGTTATCATTATTATTTAAAATTGTTCCACCAGTTGAGAAAGAAAGGATATAGAGTGCCAGCCTTACAGTCACAAAAATCTGATTTTCATATTTACTAACCTATGACCTTTATCAAATTCCTCACTTTTCTGTGCTTCAGGCCACTCCCTAGGAATACTAGATCATAAAGGGTAGAGATCTGGATGTCTTAGCTGTTGGAATTCTCTTGTCTAACTCAAATAGAAATGGGGACCACTAATCCATATTATGAACCCTGTAAGCTACATATTGATTGGAAAACAAACAAAAAACCCAACTACATATTAACATTATGTTCTACTGTATTTTTATTGTAATCTGTTAAATATTCCCCAATCATATTTCAATCAGACCCCATGAAGTCCATTTGGTTTTTAAAGAAAAACATGTTTGTTCTCTCTATGAGTCAGTTTTTCAAATAATGGCTAAAATTAGAATGGGGCTTATATCCAGGGGATTGAATTTTGAGAGGACCAAATTTAAACTGGGACTCTTTATGTCACCTTTTACTAATGCCCTAGCTGAGCCCTCATGTCTATCTGTATCCAAGGGTCTCTGTATGACACTTCTGCTGGACGGCATCCTCAAATATTCCTCCATTTAATTCAAAAGTTACCCTTAATATGATCTTGGTCTGTGGACTACATCTTGAGGACAATTAGAGATTCTCCTTCCTACCATTTTAAAGAGGAAAAGATTTATAGTAAGAAGACCTGGGCTTGAATCCCAGACTGCCCCTTGTTTACTAGTCAGGTCACTTGAGGCAAATCATTCTACCAATCTCAGTTTTCTCATCACTAAAATGAGAGGATTAGACTATAGGATCTGGAAGGTCTCTTCCAGCTCTAAATCTGTGACCCACTTTTCCCAAATTCACCTCAGACTTTCTTAAGAAGCCATCAGCCCAGGTATTAGGAAGATTAATCCTTGAAAGATAAAGATTATGAGAGACTGTCTTTTTCATCCCTTTGCCAGTGGTTTTCATTACCTTGAAATTTTTGTTCTCAGGGATTCAGATTTTCAATTCAGTTGAATTCAATAAACATTTATTAAGCACCTCACATATGCCAGGCACTAGGCTAAGTCCTGGGGATACAAAAAACAACAAAACAAAAGAAAGTCCCTGGTCTGGAGGAATTTACAATTTAAGAGAGGAGACAACTTGTAAATGAATATATTCAAAGCAAGTTATCTGCAGTATAAATAGGAAATAAGAAAGCATTGGAATTAAGAACAGTTGGAGAAGGCTTCCTGTAGGAGATGAGATTTTATTTGGGACTTGAAGAAAGCCAGGGAGGTCAGTACTCACAGCAGGGGAGGGAGAGCTTTCCAGATATGGGGAGGGGAGCAGGCAGAGAAAATGTCCCAAAGCAAGAGATGGAGTGTCTTGTTTATTGGATGGCCAGGATGGGCCAGTGTCCCAGGATCAAAGACTATTTGTTGGAGAGAAGAGTGTAAGAAGCCTGGAAAAGTAAGAAAGGGCTAAGTTATGAAGGACTTTGAATGCAATCTATAACTTAGTTTCTCCATCTGTAAAATAGGGATAATAATGGTATTTCTCTCACAGGATTCTTGTGAGGATCAGATCAAATAAAATGACATATATAAAGAACCTCACAAAAAAAAAAAGCAATTCTAGCTTCTCTTTCTTTCTTTCTTTCTTTCTTTCTTTCTTTCTTTCTTTCTTTCTTTCTTTCTTTCTTTCTTTCTTCCTTCCTTCCTTCCTTTCTTTTCTTTGTTTGTTTATTTTCTTTTTTCTAAAGGAGACAGAAGAAAGGAGGAGGAGAAAGAGGTGGTGGTGAGGTGGAGGAGGTGAAGGAGGAAGAGGAGGAAGAGGGGAAGTAGGAGGAAGGAAGGAAGGAAGGAAGGAAGGAAGGAAGGAAGGAAGGAAGGAAGGAAGGAAGGAAGGAAGGAAGGAAGGAAGGAAGGAAGGAAGGAAGGAAGGAAGGAAGGAAGGAAGGAAGGTGGTCTGGGGCTCTGGGAAGTTAAATGATTTGCCCAGGTTGGCACAGCTCATATATATCAGAAGCAACAGCATTAGCTCTCCAGGCTTCTAGATGACAAGGACTTCATTCTATCTGCTTTGACAATATGCCACTATTCTAAATCGGAATGAGAATTCAGCTTCACCAGGAATGACAGCAGGAAGATGTCTGGCATGACAACTCCCTTAGCAAGAAGGGGCCTATCCCACTGGTATACCACAAAGGAGAAGCAGCCAAGCTCTCACACATCTAAACCTTTTAAGGACATGGGCTTTCTCCCTTTCATGAAACATTAACATTGATTTGCTGACCACAATGGACTCCTTGTGAAAGTCATGGCTATCTTAAGTGCTTTAAGGGGGAGGGAAAGAGAAATCCATGGGCCCACTGGTTTTAACTCCCTGAAGATCACATCTGTCTGTTGCCTTATGATCTTCTGTAATAATATCAGAGGGCTTTTAGGAAAGATGGAGATGATTTCCCCAACACACATCTCCCCTCTGAGTTAACTTCATTCACTATTAATGAAGGCAAAGGAACAGGCTTTTCTTTACTTTGCAAACCATTTTCACTATGCTCAGTAGGAAGTAGGAGGAACAGATTGCCTTATTTGTCTGTCAAGGAGGAAAACACAGACATCTTCAAAGTGGATAAGTGCTATTCTGAAATATGTCCCCCTCACAGAGAAAGCTCATGCTAAAAGGTTTCTATATTATATTATCTTCAGAGATACATTTCTATTGTCAGAAAGCCTGAACTAGAAGAATAAACAGGCCCACAATGAGGAAAGAATCCTTTCTTAACACATTGATTCTCGTTCATTTTAGAACCATCAAATGAATAGGAGGAGGTCCCTGTATATATGCCATGATGGCTCCCAGTAATAATGGTAATAAATTATAGCAGGCAATCCCAAAGTAATTTAAGGCTGGTGAAGCATTTTACATATGTTCTCTCATGGAGTTCTCATAGCAATTCTGGGGGATAAGGGCTATTATTATCTCAATTTTACAGGTGAGGAAACTGAGGCCAAGAGATGTTAAGAGATTTGTCAAGAATTACCCAGCAGGGGTTTGTACCCCAAAGAGATAATAAGGAAAAAGACTTGTACAAGAATATTCATAGCTGCACTCTTTGTGGTGGCAAAGAATTAGAAAATGAGGGGATGCCCATCAATTGGGGAATGGCTGAGCAAACTGTAGTATATGTTGGTGATGGAATACTATTGTGCTCAAAGGAATAATGAACTGGAGGAATTCCATGGAGACTGGAACAACCTCCAGGAAGTGATGCAGAGCGAGAGGAGCAGAACCAGGAGAACATTGTACACAGAGACTAATACACTGTGGTACAATCAAATGTAATGGACTTCTCCATTAGTGGCAATGCAGTGATCCTGAACAATCTGCAGGGATCTAAAAAATACTATCCACAAGCAGAGGACAAACTGTGGGAGTAAAAACACCGACGAAAAGCAACTGCTTGAATACAGGGGCTGAGAGGAAATGACTGAGGAGAGACTCTAAATGAACACTCTAGTGCAAATACCAACAACATAGCAATGGGTTCCAATCAAGAACACATGTGAAACCCAGTGGAATCGTGCGTCGGCTGGGGTGGGGGGGAGGAAAAGAAAGTGATCTTTGTCTCTAATGAATAATGCTTGGAAATGATCAAATAAAAATTATTTAAAAAAAAAAGAATTACCCAGCAGAATTGAACTTAGATCTTCCTGACTCCAGAATCAATGCTCTGTTCCCTGGCCAATTAGTCTTCACAGTCTCATGCTGTGGGTCCCTATCTTGTTCTTGAATAGAGATGATGTTTTTTCTAAAGGTCAAACCTTTATGCAAGTATTAGGTCTAGAACAGGGCTTTTCCTTCAGGGTGTTGAATTTTTAGAGTTAAATTTAAACTGAGGCTTTGGATCTCCCCTCCACTCTGGTGTTCCAGGGGCATCATGCCCACATCAAGTCTTCTCAAACAAGGTGGTGTTAACTCCTTCACACCATACCAGCCACAGAAGCACTGAATTTGTGCCAGCATCCCTCAAATCCCTTCTTCTGCTTAGACAGTAGCTGTACTCAGTATGCCCCTATGGGTACCCACATATCCCTCAAAGCCCTTTTCATGGCATTTACTCATGTGATGGTTTAGACTCCTTTCTCTAAGCTCCCAATTCCTTTGTTACTGTTTCTCCTCTCTCCAAAGCTACATGAATATTTATGAAAGAGCAGTTTATCTTTGTGAACCTTTAGGAGTGGTAACAAATTATCTTTTAGAGGGTGTGTAGAAAAGTTTAGTGTAGAAAAGTTTAGTTCTGTGTAGCTTAGGTTGGTTCTTTTTTACATACTTTTCTTTCCTCCCACCTTTTTAATGGGGCAGCTAGGCAGATAGAATTGATAGTGAATAGAGCACTGGGCTTGGAATTAGGAAGGTCTGAGTTCATATCTGAACTTGGATATTTACTTGTTATATGGCCCTGGGTAAGTCACTTAACCCTGTTTGCCTCAGTTTTCTTATGTGTAAAATGAACTAGAGAAGGAAATGTCAAATGATTCAAGTATATTTGCCAAGAAAACCCCAAATGGGGTCCTGAGGAGCTGGATGCAATCAAACAATAATCTTTTTAGCGGGAAAGTGAAGATTTCTTATTATCTCTTTATCTCTATTATCTCTCTTACCTTCTGTCTGAAAATTGATATGAACTAGGCAGAAGAGTGGTAAGGGTTAGGCAATTGGGGCTAATTGTCTTGCCCAGGGTCATGCAGCTAGAAAGTGCTTAGAGACAGGTTTGATCCCAGGACCTCCTAACTCCAAGCTTGGCACTCTATCCATTGAATCACCTAGCTGCCTGTCTTACTGCTTTAAAACAAACAAATAAACAACTCTTATATTCCATCTTGGAATCAATGCTGTGTGTTTGGTTCCAAGGAAAAATGATAGTAAGGATTAGCCAATGGGAGTTAAATGATGTGCCCAGGATCACACAGCTAGGAAGTATATTAGGATAGATTTGAACCCAGGATCTCCCATCTTTAGGATGGATTCTTGATCGATTGAGCCATCTAGCCTCATTATTTCTTAATTAGAATTTTAGTGGTTCAGTGGACCAAATACTAGTGTTATAGTTAGGAAGAACCTAAGTTCAAATTCTCCTTCAATTGTTTACTAATTCTATAGTGCTGGGCAAATCATTTAACCTTAATTATCTCATCTGTAAAATGAAGATAATTAATAACACTTTCCACCTAGGGTTGTTGTGAGGATCAAATGAGGCATATAAAGCATTTTGGAAATAGAGCACTATGCAAATGCTCACTATGGGCAGAGCATATGTAGTCCACCCAGAAAGAAGAACATTTCTGGTTGACAAAAAGTAAGTCTGAGATATTAAAACAGGTGAATTAATACCATTCAAAGTACTCAGGTGTATAGTGCAAACATCAACAACATGGAAATAGGTTTTGATCAGGGACACATGTAAAACCCAATGGAATTGCGCATTGGCTACAGGAAGGGAGAGGGGGAGGGGAGGGATGACGGAAAGAATATGATTCTTGAAACCAAGAAATAATGTTCTAAATTGACTAATTAAATAAAAATTTCAAAAAATAAAGTAAAATGTGAACTTTTTGAGGACAAACAAACAAAGTACTCAGGTGTACTTGAGTAATGAAATACATGGGTGTGTTTTGAATTTTTCCCAGAGACACCTGGCCTCTACTTCTTAAGAAAGAAGCTGAGAAAACCAAGAGTTTTAAATAGATATAACGTAAAACTGGGCTCTCCTTTTCAGTAGAAACTTTCCTTTCCTTTCGAAAATGGAACTTGGATCGCCGCCTTCTGATTGCCTACTTCTCATCTTCCAAATAAGTCATTATTTACATCCCACTTAAAAAAAACATCACTTTCATTTACCCATATCCACTATTAATGTGGTTCTAAAATAAACCACCAGACTAATGCTGAAGCAAAAATGAGGCTATAAAAATTGCGTCTAACAAGTGTATACTGATTTCTGAGAAAAGCACCAAAAAGAGGAAACTGATTTGGGAGAAGCTTGAAGTAGTTTCTGCATGAAAACACATTACACGTGTAATCCTGCTGTCTGGGCATCTTCAGGGCATGCTAAGAGATAGTTACAGTTTCCGAGATGATTGTGTCCTGGTCCCTGGTTCTACACTATTTATTAAGCAACTAGTCTGGCACTGTGCTCAACTCTGAGGGCACAAAGAAAGGGGGGAAATAGTCTGTTTTCTCAAAAAGTTCACACTCTAACTTGGTAGACACCTAGGAACAGAAAAGCTGCATGTAGGGTATGTTAGCATTAGCACTATCAGTGAGAGGGTCAGGGATTTTTGCTGAGATTGGAAGGAAGCCAGGAGACAAAGACAGAGGAAGAGTGGGCATAGGGGCAGCCAGTGAAAATTCTCTCAGATCTTTCTTGTTCAATGAACTGGGCCATCTGCCCAGGGGAGGGAAATTTCTCTCTATCTCTGTCTCTGTCTGTCTCTGTCTTTCTGTCTCTGTCTCTGTGTCTCTGTATCTCTGTGTCTCTGTGTCTCTGTGTCTCTGTGTCTCTGACTCTCTCTCTCTCTCTCTCTCTCTCTCTCTCTCTCTCTCTCTCTCTCTCTCTTCTCTCTCTCTCTCTCTCTCTCTCTCTCTCTCTCTCTCTCTCTCTCTCTCTCTCTCTCTCTCTCTCTCTCTCCCCCACCCCTCATATCTTATTTTCTGTCTCAGTAACAATTCTGAGACAACTGGGCAAGGGTTAGGCAAACAGGGTTAAGTGACTTGCCCAGGGTCACAGCTAGGAAGTGTCTGGAGTCAGATTTGAATCCAAGTCCTTGTAGCTCTATTCATTGTGCCACCTAGCTGGCCCCAAGCTACTCTCTCTTGTGGCAGGTCCTACTTGATTCAGGACCCATTCAACACCAGCAACAAGATATGTTTGCTTCTTGATGCCCATTATTCCATGTTATACCTCTTTGTCTAGTGCTGACAAGGGAGGGGGCCCCAGATCTGCTTCTCCCTCTCAGTGTCCTACTGCTCCTCAATGTACGCATCTCTGAGCAAGGCATCTTCCTGTTACTGACAAGGGCAAAGTCTCTGGCTTGCTCCTTCATGCCATGATTCTGTCATTATCTCAGGGTCTCCATTATTTGTCAGCTCTTAAATGTGTCAGCTCTTATGTGATTTCCTGTAAAGGCCACATGAATAAACAATAGGCAGCTTCTTAAGCCTTGTGTACAAATCATCGTCTTTCTTTATCTTGATTTCTGTGTTGTCTCTTACATCTGAGAAGAACTCTGGGAAATCCTGGTAAATGGAGGAAAAGAAGCTTCAGCTTTTTAACCAAGTCAATTTAAAGGTGACACAGAACCAGAGATGACATAGAAGGTTGATGGTATTCACCTTAGTGATTCATTTACATATACATTCTCATAATTATAGGTAGTCAGGAGGCACAGTGGATAAAGGATAATTTTAGACTCAGGAGCACAAATCCTGCCTCAGATACTTAGTAACTATTTGACCTTGGACACGTCACTTAACCTATCTCAGTCTCAATTTCTTCATCTAGAAAATGGGGATAACAATAGTATATTACTTATAAGGTGTTGTAAGGATCAAATGAGATAACTTGTAAAGCATTCTGTAAACCATAAAGCATTATAAATTCTAACTAGTGACAATAGCAAAACATATAAGGTTAAAAGGAGTCATTGGATAATTTCTTATTAATTAGGAAAATTATATACAAGCTCTCTCATTAAATCAATTATTTCAGGTTTCACCACAGTTTATTAAGTTATTTATTTTTTATATATACATTTTTATATTTTTATATAAAATTTTATATAAATTTAAAAAAATTTATATAATTTCATAAACTGGGGAAACCTTTTTCCCATAAAGAGTTGCTCCAATGTCTCTCTCTATCAAAACTATTAATCCCCTGGGCTTAACTTTCAATGTTACTAGCTATAGTTTGTATATTAAACAATAACTGTCATAACAAAGCAAAGGGATGAATAATAATTTACAGTATTTCACCTGTGAGAAAAATCACAGCCAGAATTGCCTATAACTATCACTTCTCATTTCTGGAATAGAGATCCTCCATTCAATGTTCTCAGGAGAGCAGTAGAACTCTTTCAAGAGTCCTCTATTTAGTATTTCTTTGTAAGATAGAAACAAAAACTTCTCTCAGGAAAGACTATTTCTCAATCCTGTTTCTCTCCAGACCTCACTTGCTTCGTCAGCCATGACAATTCCAACTCTTCCAAATAATAGTTAAATTGCCAGTTTCTCAAGATTTCCATTTGTCATTAAAGAGACAGTAACCATAAATATAAAGTCTGGGGTGAGGGCCATTGAAGTTGGCATCATTATACTTTTATGCCCAAGATGCTTGGCTTTGGTTCTTCTTATTCATTCTGCCCCTCAATTTAATTTTATTAGGTTGCTTAATCCATTCACACATAAGAATATTATTGTCAAATGTATGTTTTCTGCCATTTATTTTTCTTGAGTTAATTTTTTGTACCTCTTCTTTTTAAACTGCCACTATGGTCTAGGTGGGAACTTATAGAATTTTTTATTCCCCTGCCTAACACAAAATTTATCAGGTGGGGGATGCTTAATGTTTGTTCACTTGAATTGGGTAGCCTAACCCATTTTCTCCTTTATTTTTCATTATTCACTTATACTGAAAACTCAATTGCTACAAACTTAAATGAAGTGATATATTGTAAAGTGGCATTTTTTTAATGGGCCAACTCATGAGGGTAGTGTTTACAATAAAAATAGTTTTCAGTCATTGGTTTGAATCATTGTTTTTGCTTTTAAACACCAACCTGCTTCCTGGAATGATTCCCCTACAAGTTTATGACACATTAAGAAGGTAAAAGTCATTTAGTTGTATACAAATATTTATGAATAACAAATATGAGAGTGAGTAAGCATACTCACACTGACCTTTAACCAAGTTTGTGCACTATAGCCTCTGTCACAATAGTAACAATAATACCATAACTGATAATAAGGTGCTATTTTTGAAGACAAAGGAAGGGTAACCATGTAAAAAAACTATTCATTCCCTAGAACAGTGATGGCAAACCTATGGCACATGTACAAAAAAGGGCATGCAGAGCCCTCTCAGTGGGCACACCTGCAGTCACCCCCCAGACTTTGTTACTAGAAAGCCAGAGGGACTTGGGGTGGAACTGTTCCCCTTTCCATCTCCATGCACATGAAGACCTTCCTCATCTGCCCTGCCGCTCTGCCCAGCAGCCCAATAGGGAACACTTCCTCCTTTCCCTGTATAGGATATGGCATGGCAGGGTGTGACACTTGATCTGGGGGTGGCAGGCACAGCACTCTGTCTGGGGGATGGGGTGGGGAGGGGGGTCAAGGCCTGGCACTTGATCTCTAAAAGGTTTGCCATCACTGCTCTAGAAAAAATCAAGCCTAAGAGAAAATAATAGGTGCTAGAAGTCTAGAGAAAGAGAAATGAAACATTTACTGTCCTTGAAGAACTTACCTTCTGTCAAGGGAGACAGTAGATAGGTAGATAGATAGATAGATAGATAGATAGATAGATAGATAGATACATACATACATACATACATACATACATACATACATACATACATAGACAGACAGACAGACAGACATAGACAGACAGACAGACATAGACCCAGTAAATAGGTGGCAGGAGAGAGAGACAGACAGACAGACAGACAGAGAGAGAGAGACAGAGAGACAGAGAGACACAGAGAGACACAGAGAGACACAGAGAGACAGAGAGAGACAGAGAGACAGAGACAGAGACAGAGACAGAGACAGAGACAGAGACAGAGACAGAGACAGAGACAGAGACAGAGAGAGCAGGCAGATAAACCAAAGAAGCAGAGATAGATCCTGACAGATAGATAGATTGAGAGATAGATGATAGAATATTTAAATAGCTATAGAGATAGTTATAGACAAATAAATACATAGATATTAATAGTTATATATATATATACATATATATACTCATAACTGGGAAGGACTATAAAACATTCCCAGTGCTTAACACCATGCTTCATACATAGTAGATGACTTATATCTGCTCATTTAAAATAAATAGTATGATTTCAAAATGTTTTCCCCCCTTTGTCTTTTGTTTTTTTCCTTCTTGCACTGAATTCTCAATTGTTAGACTGATATTTTCTAAAGTGGTATCTTTTTAATAGGCCATCTAATGAGGGTAGTAGCTATACTTGTATCTATGTCTGCATGATACAAGGTAATTTCAGAGGGGAAGACAGTAGCACCTAGGAGACTAGGGAAAAAAATTCACATAGGAGGTAGAGTTTGAGCTGGACTATGAAGAAAAATGTGAGCAGCTAGGTGGAATATTAGAGAGAGTGCCAGACCTGGAATCAGGAGACCCAGATTCAAATTTTATCCCAAATACTTCCTAGCTGTGTAACCCTGGACAAATCATTAATCCTCTTTGCCTCAGTTTCCTCATCTGTAAAATGATCTAGAGAAGGAAATGGCAAAAATACTCTTGTATCTTTGCCAAGAAAACCCCAAATGGGGTCACAAAGAGACAGATACAACTGAAATGACTGAATAAGAACAACATATGAAGGCAAATAGGGATTCTAAGGGACAGATTTAAGAAAGAAATAGATTTCAGGCATGGAAGACCAAGAGTATAAAGATGGAATGCTACATGTGAGAATAGCCAAAAGGGCAGTTTGACCGAAATGCTACATATTTTGTCTTTTCTCTCCCCTCCATACCAATGTGACTAGAATTGTAGAGGGTTTTTTTTTTCTATTATCTGGTGTTTGAAAGAAGAGCTATGGGGAAACTGAGGCCCAGGAGGGCTAAATTATGTCTTAAGATCTTATAGAAATAATCATCCAGAGCAGGATTTGAACCTAGTCCTCTGACTCCAGAGCCTATGTTCTTTCTTCTGTATCTCATCATTTCTAAATCCCAGAGTCTGAGGAGGCACAGCCAGGCAGCTTGATATTGCTAAGAGTTATGAATAGAAGTTGCTTTTCTTAGTAACCTCTGTGGGAGGCTTATCAGCATTACTAACAAAAAGATGCTGGTGTATGTAAGTAACCCTGGTTTCCCCAAACCCACTCACTTGTCTCTTCTGAATACAGACCTCAAGTGCTCAGGAAGAGATTAAGGTGTTTGCTTTTAGGGTGGTTAGAAATTGGAGAGGTCAAATCAGATGAATGTATTCGTAATCAGTGTCCTGAGTTAAAATGAATTGATATTATTTATGCTGACCTAAAGAATGACCCACCCCCAAAAGGTAAAACACACACACACGTACAAACACACACACACAAATCACATCTCATCATGTACTTAATTTTTCAAGATTCTGGGATTTGGTTAGTTTCCCCAAAGGACCATGATGCTTTGGAAAGAGTACTAGATTTGTAGAGAGTGGATATAGGTTTGAATTCCGGTTTCACTACCTGAACAACCATTGGCAAGTCACTTAACCTCAGGTCCTCTTCTACGTAATGAGACAATTGAATTAGCAACCAGGAGAGCTCAGGGTTAACACAGCTCAGTGTCAACCAATATGTCAGGGATGGGATTTCTGGGGCTAGATCTTTATTCACTTTGCCACAATGCCATGGAAAGTGTTAGCATAAAGACGTTCTTCAATGTTTAGAATGAGTTGGATCAGATCGTTACTCCCTGGCAGCTAACAGAGAACAAGGAACTGAAGAAATGGGAGTTTTCATAGGTGGAAGATTGATGGACAGTTGTTTTTTTTTAAATTTTTCAACCCTTACCTTCTGCCATAGAATCTATACTAAGCATTGATTCCAAGGCAAAAGAAGAATTAAAGATCATTTAACTTAAAAAAAAAAACATGTGAAAATTTGTTATTACACATAATTGACTTTTAAAAAAGAGCAGCAAAAGTTAGGCAACTTGTGTTAAATGACTTGCACTAAATTGACTCACACAGTTACAAGTATCCAAGGCCAGATTTGAACCTAGAACCTCCCTTCTCCAGGTTTGGCTCTCAGTCCACTGAACCATTTAGCTTCCCTTGGGTGGGTACCTGGGCACATTTTAAAGCACATAACACTGGGGCGCTACAAAGGAGAGACATACAGAAATGGGATTAAAAGGCATTGAAGATGTTTAGCCCATTCGATAAATTTGCCTAGAGAAAGATCTAAGCTACAATGATATATTTAAATTGATTAATAACATCAACACACATAACTCTAGCTTAAACAAAAAATTTAAAAACATTCCAAGTACTCAGACCTCACCATATTACAACTTAGTCAAAACACCGATTTACCTTTGGCCAAATTGAAAACAGGAAGAAAATATGAGATTAGACAGAGCTTTGGGGGGAAAAGTGATGACAGCACATCATAAATAAACTTGTTACAGCTTAGCTTCATTCTAATACTTTATTTCTGAGAATTTTGCCTCACCAATGGATTAAATCATAATGTACTAAAAAGAGCCCCAGACCAAGATCCAATAAGCCTTGGCTTTCCTCTTGGCTCAGCTACCCCCTAATTTTGTGTGCTCCAGCCACTCATTTGGAAACTGTGTTCCAATTTTTCATTTGCATAATGAAAGATTTAGACTTTTCCAATATCTAAATGGCAGAGAATAACTTGTGGTTACTGAGAGCTCAGGGTTAACACAGCTCAGTGTCAACCTATGTGTCAGGGATGGGATTTCTAGGCTCCTTCTAGCTCTAAGCCTACATGCCTCCTCCATATGATGGACTACTCAACTCACTGAATGGTAAAACGTTGAGCCTGGAAGTGATCTTAGGAGTCATTTTGTGGCAAAAGTGCCATTTCACTAATGTATACACTCACACACGTACTTAAATGAGTGACAAATGTGCAATGTGCAAAGTGCTCAGGACACAACAGGAAAAGTGAAACCAGTTCCTGCTCCCAAGAAGTTGACTCTCTAATTGGGGGATAATGTCTATTAATATCTATTCCATTTTATTATGTAGATTCTCATTTTGGAAAAAAAAAAGAATGAGGATGGATGACAGTGAGATCAAAGACAATAGGAGCCTAGAAAAAATGATTTTAAAAGCAATATCATCATATCATCCCCAAAGCTCACTTGCTCTCTCTCTCTCTCTCTCTCTCTCTCTCTCTCTCTCTCTCTCTCTCTCTCTCTCTCTCTCCCTGTTCCTCTCCCTGTCCCTGTCCCTGTCTCTCTCCCTGTCCCTGTCTCTCTCTCTTCCCTCTGTCTGTCTCTCTCTCTGTCTCTGTCTCTCTCTTCTCTCCCTCTCTCTCTCTCTCTCTCTCTCTCTCTCTCTCTCTCCCTGTCCCTGTCCCTGTCCCTCTCCCTGTCCCTGTCTCTCTCCCTGTCTCTGTCTCTCTCTCTTCCCTCTCTCTCTCTCTCTCTCTCTCTCTCTCTCTCTCTCTCTGTCTCTCTGTCTCTGTCTCTGTCTCTGTCTCTGTCTCTTCTCTCCCTCCCCCTCTCCCTCTCCCTCTCCCCCCCTTTCCCTCCTCTCTCTGTCTCTGTCTCTGTCTCTCTCTGTGTCTCTGTCTCTCTTTCTCTCTCTTTCTCTCTCATCATCTCTAAGTATGTATGTATTAGGGGAATAAGGAGTATATATAATTAAATATAATATATGCATATAAATATATATTTAAATTTTAGAATAATATTTACATTATGTGTGTCATATAGTATTTACTTATACATGTTAGTTGTTCACCCAACAGAATGTAAGCTTTTTAATAATAGCTGTTTCATTTTTGGCTTTCTATCTCTCGCATCCAGCATAGTTCCAGACACACTGGAGGCATGTATTATGTTAAGAGTGATCACTCCTTTGAATTCTTAAGTTTTAACTACTTTATAATTGAGACATTAATATTCAATAACCATCTCATATATACAATGATTGATTCATTTTAAATAATCCTAAGGAAAAGTTGAAATTAATTTTCTGACATGGTGATTAAAAGGTGACTCTTGCAGTGACTATTTTAATTCATCTGGACATAGATCTGGAAATTAATCAACTTAGCTCCTCTAATTTAGAGGAGAATTGTCACTAAAGATTATAAGAACATTGGCTCTGAAGTCAGAGGTTCTAGGTTCCAATAAAAAGTCCAGATAACAACCTACTAGTATGGTCTTGGAGGAGTCACTTAATCTAACTGGGACATCAGGGTTTTTGTTTTGGTTTTTGGTTTTTGTTGTTTTTTATATTCAGAATGAAGGTATTGGACTAGATGACTTCTGGAGATCTTTCCTGCTGAGGTCTATAATCCAAAGACCTGAAATTAATTATATTTTGAAACTGATTATATTTTGAAAGTCCTATACACATGGAACCCACTGGCATACTACACATTTTGGATTTGCACAGCAATTTCCAAACAGGGAAACTATTGGAACACAGCAGTTTTTATCAAAACAGAATCTCATGTGTCTGACCCCCTTTGGGTTTCATCTGCCCAATTCCTAGTAGTGTTAGAGGAATAAGCCATGAGGTATTGGGGGAAAATATGCCCTTGTAAATTTGAGAGAATTGGATTTCTTTGAAATACATACAGTTCAGTTACAAAGACAGCAGGAAAGCAAAAAAAGTGATTGGCCTTTCAAAATGTAAAAATAAGTAGGCTATTTATACATTTCTGTACCACAGTACTAAAAATGCATGCAGCCAGGAAGGAAAAAAATGTACAAATTAATGATAGAATGTGAATTTAATTTTCCCTTAAATTTAATAGAATGAATTTTGCTGTTCATGAAAAACAGACCACAAATTCTAGCAACCGAACCAATTAGTTACTTATTCATAATTTATTCTCCTTGGTGCTAGACACATGGTGCCCGTACAGCAGAGGAAGGACAAGTTCACAGTAGTGCCAGAGATCCTCTAATTCAATCGGAATACAAGATGTGGAGTCTATTCTCTCCGGGTTCTCAGGGAGACTGATAAAAATAACTCCTCCTACCTTCCAGAAAGGATTTGCATGAGCCAAAGAACAGGAAATGAAATTAATCCATCCATCAGCTACCATAAACAGTGCTATTCCTGCCTCTAGATATGACTTAGAAATGGGTATTTTGACATTGAAAATAAATTGGCCACTGGGGGAAAAGAGAAGAGTCAAGCTATCATAGAAGGAAAGGTCATGACTGAGTTGCTTTTTTAAAAATTTAATTCTAGAACAAGTATATAAAATACAGGGTTGTATTAAAACATATATATATATATATATATATATATGTGCATTGTGTTATATATATACATATGATATATATTATAGATCTAACATGCTATGAGTCTATCGATCTCGTTCAGATTTTCTTGGCTCTGTATTGCTAATGGGCTGTTAGCCTTGGCTGAATGGGTCATAGTGCTAATAAGGTTAATGTCCTAGGGTTGACGCTTTAATGGGCCAATTACTGTATATTTTATAATTATTTATGCTTACGTTGGACATTGCAGATGACTAAAAGCTTTCCTTGCAATAATGCTCTAAGAGTAGTACAAGTATTATGCTCAGATTCTCCACTTATCTTTCCTGTGGATATTCAGTGAGGCAGATTTTAATTCATCCATGCTTACTGATCCCAGGCCTCCCTTGCCAATCAACAAACAAGATTTTTATTAATCACCTCCTATGTGCCAAGTGTTATATTAGGCAATGGGGATACAAGACAAAAAAATGAAATAATCCCTACTTGTAACGAGTTCACATTCTAATGGGGAAAATGTGTATGTATAAAATATATACCACATAAATACAAAGTGAATAAATATAAATATAAACAAATAGTTTGGAAGGAAAAGAATTAGGCATTGTCTTGTGGGAGTGGGAGTCAGTTAAGGCTCTGTGTGCAAGCCTGTGATTGAGATCCCATAAATTCACCCCAAAGGGATTGACCCAACAAAATGAAGCCCTTTCTTTCTCTTGATATAATAAAGATACTAGTAGAATGTGTGCAGGTAGAGCTGTCCATTAGTTAGCCCTTGTTCTTACCAAGTGACTAGTTCATCATTTTTTAATCATACCCCCATTTCAAAGGTGAAGAGATTGAGACTTAGAGAGATGAAGTAAATTGCCCCCAATTATATACAGGAATACTTGGAGATATTGTGGACTTGGTTCTAGATTACCACAATAAAGGAAATATCACAATAAAGCAAGTCACACAAATTTTTTGGTTTCCCATATAATCTTCAAATTCACATCCTTCCTCATTTTGACTAATCTGGAAATAACGAAGTTCATAAATCTCCTTGTCAGATGCAACAACACCAAGCCAATCATCAAGATTGTTTATTTTAAGGTATTTCTCGGTAAGATATTTTAAATATGTTTTGGAGAACTGTTTCTCAGACACAACTATAATCAATAGTTCAAAAGTATTATGTCTAAAAACTGCATAATTTTAATTAATTAATATATTCATTTAATATTAAAAAATCTTAACTAACATCATCTGAGTCTTGAGCAAATTGAAATCTTTTTGCTGGTGGAAAGTATTGACTTGATGTTGATGGCTGCTGACTGATCAGCCTGGTGGTTGCTGAAAATTAGGGCAACTATTACAATTTCTTAAAATAAGACAATAACAAAGTTTGCCACATCAATTGACTGATTCTTCCTATCACTTGAACACCTAGTGGCCATTGTAGGGTTATTAATTGGGTTAATTTCAATTTTATTGTGTCTCAAGGAATTTTGTGTCTCAAGGGAAGTCATAGGAGAGGGAGAGAGGCTGAACATCCAATTGGCAGGAATCAGAATACATATAACATTTATCAATTAAGTTTGCATCTTATTTGGGTAGGGTTCATGGACCCCTAAAATAATTACAATAGTACCATCAAAGATCACTGATCACTTTAACAGACATCATCATCATCGTCATAATAAAAAAGTTTAAAATATTGCAAGAATTACCAAAATGTGAGTCAGAGACATGATATGAGCACATGCTGTTGGAAAAATAGCCCCAATGTGGTATGGCTGTTTTTGTTGAATGGAAGAGCCCAGACTAGAAGGCTTCAATTTCCAAATCCCATCATATTGCTTGAGGCAGCTAAATGGCTCAGAGGTTAGGAGTCCTGAGCCAGGAATAAAGAAAACCAGAGTTTGAATCCAGCCTCAGACAGTGTTTAGCTGTGACCTTGGGTGAGTCATTTAATCTTTGTATTTCTGAGTGGAAACTAAGTGGTTCACTGAATTGGTTGGCGTGGCATCAAAAAAATCTGAGTTCAAATCCAGTCTTTGTATCTGTATGACCCTGTACAAGTTAGTTTATCTCTTATTGCCTCTCAAAAGGATCCAATGGAGAAGGAAATGATAAACTATTCTAGTATCTTTGCCAAGAAAACCTCAATGGATAGCTATGGTTCACAGGGTCACAAGGAGTCAGTTATGTCTGAATGACTAAACAACAAATAATGTTCCTCTCTGTTTTATTCCCATCATCCATTTTGAATGGAGGGAGAGGATGAAGAAAAACACTTGGCTCATCTGTCACCTCATACTAAGAGACTTTCTATATTCCTCTAGTTATTCAGGCTTTTTCTCTCATTAAATAAACATTGTCTTGAATCCAAAGAGCCCTCAGTTTAAGTTCTGTCCCTGACACTTTGGCTATGGGATCCTAGTGGCATCAAAGCTCTAGGCAACCCTCTAAGATTCCAAGTTACAAAGCAGGTGCTGGCCTAAATTGGTAAATTCCCTTATATAAACAAGTCTAATCCCGAACCCTCTATATTTCTGTTTCCAGGTTTCTTCTCTCCCAGGAAAATATAACCTTTTTGAGGTCAAGGACTACTTTTCATTTTGTCTGTGTATCTCCAAAGCCTTTCTTAGTGTTTTATTCACAGCAGACCTTTAAAAAATGCTATTGGATGGTTGTGAATTTTCTCAGATCATCCTTTCCTCTACCATTCACACATGTCCACCACCTCCTTTCTTTGAAAAAGCAACATGGTTTAAAGCAAAATGTTCAAATGGTTTCACAGCTAGAGATAAAATGATTGAGACAAGGATAATAACACGCAATATCATTTCTCAATAACTACTTTTGTCCATTTTCCATTTCTTTTTTCTTTTTCCTCATCCCTGAAGACAAAGGATCAAATATGGAGCTTTAAGCACAAGCAGCTACTTACCATTGGATAGGAGAGGAGAGAAAAGAGCAGATGATGCTGACATTTGTTCCTTAGCTTCCATCTAGCTGCCCTTCTCTCCCTTGTCCTTCAGGATTTCCCTGCTATGCTTCCCTATTTAGAAGCTGAGATTACTGGCCTGGAGAGGGATAAAGAACAGTCCTGGGTGAAGTGGTAAGTGCCATATGCTACTAAAATGGTTTAGCTAGAAGACAAGACAAAGAGTGCCTTTGGGCAGTTGCTTGCAGTGCCATTGTACAATCTTCAGGGCAAAGGGAAACGGGGGAACAGGACATTGGAACAGAGCCATCATGATGGCTGGGAAACTTGTGCTTTGCTCTAGTCCATGGTGGTGAACCTATGGCATGCATACCAGAGAAGGTATTCAGAGTCTTGTCTGTGGGCACATGTACCATTGCTCCAGCACAGAGTTTGCCAGAATTCTTACCAAAAAGCCAGAGTGACCCAGGGTGGGGTTGCTCCCCTTCCCCTCTCCTGAGGATATTTCTTATATCATCAGCCCTTCTAAAAGGTTTGAGATCACTGCCTTAGGTCATGGAAATTTAGAGGACCCCTATAGCACTGATACTCCTTGCAGACTAGAAACAAATGAACTTAGTACTTGGCTAGCAAGAAAAATTAAAATAGGAAATTACTAAAGAGCAATTACTACTCCTTTTTACCTCCAGAGGTCATATAAAAAGTGAGTTCTTCCAAGACCTGCATTGTTCGTCCTCTATGGAAACTTCAGTCTCTCTCTCCCCAATCTGTTACACAGTCTCTCCATCATTGAACTAAATATACATTTTTAAAGCTCATTTGAGGGTGAATCTTCTTGCCCTCAGAACCCAAACCATTAGTAATGGCTCTATATCAGAACACTAGGCAAGTTTCATGACAACTTTTAACCCTTGTTCCTTTGGGCAAGGAAAACTCCAGTTCCAAGCCTGCAAAGAGATCCCTGGATTTTTTTTTCTAAACACAATACAGTAGGACCTTGTTTTATGAAACCAGTAGGTCCTCAGACCCTTAACATAAGTAGAAAATCACATGTAATAACTATATTTAATATTTTTATATTATATAATATGTATATAATATATATAATATATAAAATAAATAATAAATAATAATAATTAATATTAATATAAATAACCAATATTTAATAAGCCTTTCTTGTATAAGCATACCTAGGCACTTTCTGACTTTTCTTAGACTTGTCAGAGCTACCAGCTTCACTAGTCTTGCACTTTGGGACCATTATTCATAACTGAATGGCATTCATAAAAGAAAGAGATGCACTTCTCTGATGTACACACAACTTAGTATAAGTGAGAATGCTGAACAAAGATTGATGTGGGAGCTGTTCAGAATGGCAAAGATTCCCTCTGTGATTTTAAATGCTTATTTTACATATTTTCCTGCCTTTATTTTTTTTAATAGTCAGGTGAACATGAACAAGTAACCAGATGAACAGCACTGTTAAAAGAGCATTTGAAAACGGGCATCTTTTAGTCCTTAAGAACATGTCTTGAGACTTCCGGTTAAGATGGCGGCTTAGAGAAAGCTGAAGTTCAGATCTCCGGAAAACCCTTCCCGACCGATCTCAAACTAGAAGCTCCTAAGGCGCCGAAATTCAAAACGATCAACAGCACAGACCCTGGGAACCCTCCTCCTGGACCTGGACCCGGTTCAAAAGGTACGGCTCCCCTTAAAAGCCAGAACCCGAGATCCCTCGGACCTCAGGGGTAGGAGCGCAGAGTCCAAGGCTCCCGGAAGCGGCAGCCGCGCCGGGCTCAGAGAGCAGGGTCTGAGGAACAACAACCCTCAGGGTCTTCTACCCAAGTCCCAGTCCGGGTGAAAGTTACTGCCTGGGGCCTCCGCTGCAAAGAGCCGGTTGGTCCGGGTGAAAGTTACTGCCTGGGGCCTCCGCTGCAAAGAGCTGGTCGGTCCGGGTGAAAGTTACTGCCTGGGGCCTCCGCTGCAGAGAGCTGGTCAAAACAACAGCAACCCTCAGGGCGGGCAAGACAGCCTCACGGGCTGGATCCTGCTATCCAAGTCTCAGTGAAAGTCTGTGCTCTCGGAGCTTGGGGAAGCGGCAGCCCATCCCCCCGCAGGCCGACGAAACAGCCTCACGGCCAGCGATTCTGAAGGCAACTTCCGGAAATCGAGCCAGGGGAAGAGTGTGGCCTCGTGGTCCGACCCTTCCATTCCAGTTCCAGTGAGGCATATTCAGTTTAACCCAGGGAACGCTCATAGAACCAACATCTGCCCAGGACTAAAGCCTCTGATCACTAGACAAAGACAAGAAAAGCCAATCCTCCACGTTCAGAGATGACAAACTCCACAGAAGCACAGAAGCCCCAAAATACCAAGAAAAATAAGAAGAAAGGGGCGACTCTGGACACATTCTATGGAGCCAAAATACAAAATACAGAGCAGATAGAAGAAGATATACAAGAAAATTCTCCAAAATCTTCCAAAGGAAATAGAAACTCTCCACAAACCCATGAAGAATTTGAATCAGAAAGGACCAAAAAGATGGAAGCCCTCTGGGAGGAAAAGTGGGAAATGATGCAAAAGAAATTCACGCATCTACAAAACCAGTTTGACCAAACTGTAAAAGAAAACCAGGCTTTAAAGCAAGAACTAACAAAGCAAAGCCAAAACACCAAGAAATTAGAAGAGAACATAAAATATCTCACTGACAAGGTGATAGATCTGGAAAACAGGGGGAGAAGAGAAAATTTAAGAATAATTGGACTCCCAGAAAAGCCAGAAATAAACACCAAACTGGACATGGTGATACAAGATATAATCAAAGAAAATTGCCCAGAGATTCTAGAACAAGGGGGCAATACATCCACTGACAGAGCTCACAGAACACCTTCTACACTAAACCCCCAAAAGACAACTCCCAGGAATGTAATTGCCAAATTCCAAAGCTATCAAACAAAAGAAAAAATCCTACAGGAAGCCAGAAAAAGACAATTTAGATATAAAGGAATGCCAATCAGGGTCACACAAGACCTTGCAAGTTCTACTCTGAATGATCGTAAGGCATGGAACATGATCTTCAGAAAGGCAAGAGAGCTGGGTCTCCAACCAAGAATCAGCTACCCAGCAAAACTGACTATATACTTCCAAGGGAAAGTATGGGCATTCAACAAAATAGAAGACTTCCAACTTTTTGCAAAGAAAAGACCAGAGCTCTGTGGAAAGTTTGATACCGAAAATCAAAGAGCAAGGAATACCTGAAAAGGTAAATATTAAGGAAAGGGGAAAAATGTTATCTTCTTTTACTCAAACTCTCTTCTATAAGGACTACATTTATATCAACCTATGTATACTAATATGTGGGGAAAATATAATGTATAAATAGGGGGTAAAGAAAGACCAAATAGAATAATGGTTCTCACACAAAGATTCACAGGGGAAGGGGAGGGGAAGAAAACTCCTATAAGAAGGAGAGGAAGAGAGGGGGGGGGGTTTACTTAAACCTCAATCTCAGGGAAATCAACTCTGAGAGGGAAAAACATCCAGATCCATTGGGATCTTGAATTCTATCTTACCCAACAAGGGTAAGGAGAAGGGAAAACCAAGGGGGGGAGGGGGAGAGGGAGAACAAAAAGGGAGGGAAAGAGAGGGGGGAGGGGGAGGGAACAAAAAGGGAGGGACTAAAAAGGGAAACATCAAGGGAGGGGACAAGGGGGACTGATTCAAAGTAAATCACTGGACTAAAAGGTAGAGCCGAAGAAGAAAAGGTTAGAATTAGGGAAGGCAATAAAAATGCCAGGGAGTCCACAAATGACAATCATAACTTTGAACGTGAATGGGATGAACTCACCCATAAAACGTAGACGAATAGCTGAATGGATTAGAATCCAAAACCCTACCATATGTTGTCTTCAAGAAACACACATGAGGCGGGTTGACACCCACAAGGTCAGAATTAAAGGATGGAGTAAGACCTTCTGGGCCTCAACTGATAGAAAGAAGGCAGGAGTGGTAATCATGATATCTGATAAAGCCAATGCAAAAATAGACCTGATCAAAAGGGATAGGGAAGGTAATTATATTTTGTTAAAAGGGACTCTAGACAATGAGGAAATATCATTAATCAACATGTATGCACCAAATAATATAGCACCCAAATTTCTAATGGAGAAACTAGGAGAATTGAAGGAAGAAATAGACAATAAAACCATACTAGTGGGAGACTTAAACCAACCATTATCAAATTTAGATAAATCAAATCAAAAAATAAATAAGAAAGAGGTAAAAGAAGTGAATGAAATCTTAGAAAAATTAGAATTAATAGACATATGGAGAAAAATAAATAGGGATAAAAAGGAATACACCTTCTTCTCAGCACCACATGGCACATTCACAAAAATTGACCATACATTAGGTCACAGAAACATAGCACACAAATGCAAAAAAGCAGAAATAATGAATGCAGCCTTCTCAGATCACAAGGCAATAAAAATAATGATTAGTAATGGTACATGGAAAACCAAATCTAAAACCAATTGGAAATTAAACAATATGATACTCCAAAACCGTTTAGCTAAAGAAGAAATCATAGAAACAATTAATAATTTCATCAAGGAAAATGACAATGGCGAAACATCCTTTCAAACCTTTTGGGATGCAGCCAAAGCGGTAATCAGAGGCAAATTCATATCCCTGAAAGCTCATATTAACAAACAAGGGAGAGCAGAGATCAATCAATTGGAAATGCAATTGAAAAAACTCGAAAGCGATCAAATTAAAAACCCCCAGCAGAAAACCAAATTAGAAATCCTAAAAATTAAGGGAGAAATTAATAAAATCGAAAGTGATAGAACTATTGATTTAATAAATAAGACAAGAAGCTGGTACTTTGAAAAAACAAACAAAATAGACAAAGTACTGGTCAATCTAATTAAAAAAAGGAAGGAAGAAAAGCAAATTCACAGCATTAAAGATGAAAAGGGGGACAGCACCTCCAATGAGGAGGAAATTAAGGCAATCATTAGAAATTACTTTGCCCAATTATATGGCAATAAATACACCAATTTAGGAGAAATGGATGAATATATACAAAAATACAAATTGCCTAGACTAACAGAAGAGGAAATAGAATTCTTAAATAATCCCATATCAGAAATTGAAATCCATCAAGCCATCAAAGAACTTCCTAAGAAAAAATCCCCAGGGCCTGATGGATTCACCTGTGAATTCTATCAAACATTCAGAGAACAGTTAACCCCAATACTATACAAACTATTTGACATAATAAGCAAAGAGGGAGTTCTACCAAACTCCTTTTACGACACAAACATGGTACTGATTCCAAAACCAGGCAGGTCAAAAACAGAGAAAGAAAACTATAGACCAATCTCCCTAATGAATATAGATGCAAAAATTTTAAATAGGATACTAGCAAAAAGACTCCAGCAAGTGATCAGAAGGATCATTCACCATGATCAAGTAGGATTCATACCAGGGATGCAGGGCTGGTTCAACATTAGGAAAACCATCCACATAATTGACCACATCAACAAGCAAACTAGCAAGAACCACATGATTATTTCAATAGATGCAGAAAAAGCCTTTGATAAAATACAACACCCATTCCTATTAAAAACACTAGAAAGCATAGGAATAGAAGGGTCATTCCTAAAAATAATAAACAGTATATATCTAAAACCAACAGCTAATATCATCTGCAATGGGGATAAACTAGATGCATTCCCAATAAGATCAGGAGTGAAACAAGGATGCCCATTATCACCTCTACTATTTGACATTGTACTAGAAACACTAGCAGTAGCAATTAGAGAAGATAAAGAAATTGAAGGCATCAGAATAGGCAAGGAGGAGACTAAGTTATCACTCTTTGCGGATGACATGATGGTCTACTTAAAGAATCCTAGAGATTCAACCAAAAAGCTAATTGAAATAATCAACAACTTTAGCAAAGTTGCAGGATACAAAATAAACCCACATAAATCATCAGCTTTTCTATATATCTCCAACACAGCTCAGCAGCAAGAACTAGAAAGAGAAATCCCATTCAAAATCACCTTAGACAAAATAAAATACCTAGGAATCTATCTCCCAAGACAAACACAGGAACTATATGAACACAACTACAAAACACTCGCCACACAACTAAAACTAGACTTGAACAATTGGAAAAACATTAACTGCTCATGGATAGGACGAGCCAATATAATAAAAATGACCATCCTACCCAAACTTATTTATCTATTTAGTGCCATACCCATTGAACTACCAAAATACTTCTTCACTGATTTAGAAAAAACCATAACAAAGTTCATTTGGAAGAACAAAAGATCAAGGATATCCAGGGAAATAATGAAAAAAAACACATATGATGGGGGCCTTGCAGTCCCAGACCTCAAACTATATTACAAAGCAGCAGTCATCAAAACAATTTGGTACTGGCTAAGAAACAGAAAGGAAGATCAGTGGAATAGACTGGGGGAAAACGACCTCAGCAAGACAGTATACGATAAACCCAAAGATCCCAGCTTTTGGGACAAAAATCCACTATTCGATAAAAACTGCTGGGAAAATTGGAAGACAGTGTGGGAGAGACTAGGAATAGATCAACACCTCACACCCTACACCAAGATAAATTCAAAATGGGTGAGTGACTTAAACATAAAGAAGGAAACCATAAGTAAATTGGGTAAACACAGAATAGTATACATGTCAGACCTTTGGGAGGGGAAAGGCTTTAAAACCAAGCAAGATATAGAAAGAATCACAAAATGTAAAATAAATAATTTTGACTACATCAAACTAAAAAGCTTTTGTACAAACAAAACCAATATAACTAAAATCAGAAGGGAAACAACAAATTGGGAAAAAATCTTCATAGAAACCTCTGACAAAGGTTTAATTACTCATATTTATAATGAGCTAAATCAATTGTACAAAAAATCAAGCCATTCTCCAATTGATAAATGGGCAAGGGAAATGGATAGGCAGTTCTCAGATAAAGAAATCAAAACTATTAACAAGCACATGAAGAAGTGTTCTACATCTCTTATAATCAGAGAGATGCAAATCAAAACAACTCTGAGGTATCACCTCACACCTAGCAGATTGGCTAACATAACAGCAAAGGAAAGTAATGAATGCTGGAGGGGATGTGGCAAAGTAGGGACATTAATTCATTGCTGGTGGAGTTGTGAACTGATCCAACCATTCTGGAGGGCAATTTGGAACTATGCCCAAAGGGCGACAAAAGAATATCTACCCTTTGACCCAGCCATAGCACTGCTGGGTCTGTACCCCAAAGAGATAATGGACACAAAGACTTGTACAAAAATATTCATAGCTGCGCTCTTTGTGGTGGCCCAAAACTGGAAAACGAGGGGATGCCCATCAATTGGGGAATGGCTGAACAAACTGTGGTATATGTTGGTGATGGAATACTATTGTGCTCAAAGGAATAATAAAGTGGAGAAGTTCCATGGAGACTGGAACAACCTCCAGGAAGTGATGCAGAGCGAGAGGAGCAGAACCAGGAGAACATTGTACACAGAGACTAATACACTGTGGTATAATCGAACGTAATGGACTTCTCCATTAGGGGCGGTGTAATGTCCCTGAACAACTTTCAGGGATCCAGGAGAAAAAAAACACCATTCATAAGCAAAGGATAAACTATGGGAGTGGAAACACCGAGAAAAAGCAACTGCCTGAATACAGAGGTTGAGGGGACATGACAGAGGATAGACTCTAAATGAACACTCTAATGCAAATACTATCAACAAAGCAATGGGTTCAAATCAAGAAAACATCTAATGCCCAGTGGACTTACGCGTCGGCTATGGGGGGTGGGGGGGAGGAAAAGAAAATGATCTATGTCTTTAACGAATAATGCTTGGAAATGATCAAATAAAATATATTTAAAAAAAAAAAAACAAAAAAAAATGCAGATCCTGGGACTAAAAAAAAAAAAAAAAGAACATGTCTTGAACATTGCCATAAAAACTGATAAACTACTTGTTCTCATCAACCAGTGTTTCCCCACCCACCACCCAATCACCCATTCTCCTTATACACTGGTTGGCTGTTAAAGGCTTTTATAGAAAGGGACTTGAAATGTTGGCACTTCCTATAGATAGTGCCAATAGATCTTAAAATATTTTCAACCTGTTTATCACTTCAGTGTAGCCTCTTTTGTTTATTTTAATAAGTTCCTTTAAAATCCTTTTCTTATTTCAAGAATGACTGATTTTTTGTGTTTTGAATTTGCATAAAATGAGGTCCTCCTGTAAATACCACTTCTGCACTCTCTTGAGTCCTTCATCACTTTCTGTGTCTCTTCCAAACAGATGGGCATCCCACATGGACCCTTCTGCAGAATTATTTACTTAATCGATACTTTTTCTCAGCAACTTCAAAGACAATAAACATTTAGCTGATACTTGCCTACAACATTCCAGGCATTAGAAATTTTTTAAAAAATTCCAAAAGTTCATATTTTCAAAGAGTTTGCATTCTATTTGGTAAGACATACATAAATAAGTATAAATGTAGATGAAATGATATAAAGTCATTTCTAGGACCTGAGAACTCTGACTCCATGGGGCTGGGCACAGGGAACACATTGGGCCTCATGTAAGAGTTCAAACACTTTAACTGAACCTTGAAGGAATCTAGGGATTTGGGTGAAAAGTAGAAGTAAGATGCAATGAATTCCAGTAATGGGAGACATCCTAGGTAAAGATGTAGAGCCAAGAGTTGAAATGTTATATATGGGAAAGATTAAGTAGACCATTTAGGCTAAAGCAAAGATAACATGAATGACACCGGTGTTTTAAATATGAAGAGGTAAGCCAGAGTCAAAGGGGAAGCTAGGTTGCTCAGTGGATAGAGTCAAGCCTTGAAACAGATGGTCCAGTGTTTAAATCAGGCCTCAGACACTTACTAGCTATGTGACCTTAGGCAAGTCACTTAATCTCAATTGCCTAGCCCTTATTGCTCTTCCTTTATACTGTATATTGATTTTAAGACAGAAGGTAAAGATTTTTTAAAGTTTTCCTATCAATCAATTAATTAATTAATTAATTAAAAATTAAATTTAAAAATTATTCATATTATTGATATTTGCACTAGGGTGATCATTTAGGGTTTATAATTCTAATCATATCACCATTGACACATGTGATCAAGCAATTGTTTTTCTTCTGTGTTTCTACTACCATGGATTTTCCTCTGAATGTGGATAGCGTTCTTTCTCAAAAGTCCTTCAGAAATGTCCTGGATCATTGCATTGTTGCTAGTAGAGAAGTCTATTACATTCGATTGTGCTACATTGTATCAGTCTCTATGTAAAATGTTCTCCTGGTTCTGCTCCTTTCACTTTGCATCAATTCCTGGAGGTCATTCTAGTTCACATGGAATTCCTACAGTTCACATCATCACCAACAAATACACAATTTTCTTAAGACATTCCCCAATCAAAGGACATCTCCTCATTTTCCAATTTTTTGCCACCACAAAGAGCATGACTATATTAGTAGAGTTTTAATCTTTCAATAAAAATGGGAACTTGGTATTTATAAGACAACATACACCTTTCAGTCCTGAGGATTTAAATAAATTCAAGGAAGACTTTCCTTTGTTAGAGGAAGAGCCAATATTAATTATAAAATGATTGGAGAACATATTCAAAACTTTTGATCCCACTTGGATAGATGTCAAAAATGTATTAGAAAAATTTCTGACAGAGAGACAAAATAAAGTCATCTCTTTGGCTAATCAGAAGTGAGGTAAGGGAGCAAATTATTGGCCAACTGAAAATCCACATTGGAACTCCAATGTTGAACCAGATTATACAAAACTAAACCAGGCCAAAGAAGCATTATTGATAGCCATGAGAGGGTGCTCTGATAGATCAGATTTATGGTCTAAGTTTGAAAGCACCAAACAAAAAATAGAAGAGACTCCCTCCCAGTTTATGGACAGACTTATTGTGGTGAACATATATATGGACTTTGATCTATCCAGAGAAAGAGACATTAGACAAATATGAAGAAAATTCATTAAGAATTGTTGTTCAGTGGTAAAAGACTACTTTAAAACTAGCTGCCCAAAGTGGGACTCTATGGGCCTCGAAGAATTGAGGAGAGTAGCAATCTATGTTTAGAAGGGCCATACAAAAAGATATGAAGAAAATAGTAAATCAGTGGAAGACTTACAGAAAGAAATTGAAATGTTAAAAAAAACCCTGAAAAATAAGGGAGAGACTATAACCCCTTTGCAAGAATCCACAGATAAATCAATAACATGCCTTTACTGTGGAAAAAGAGGCCATGTAATAATGGTCTATAAGAATTGACTACGAGAAAAAAGAAATAATAACAACTTTAGAAACAATAACTATAGAAATGACTATAATAATGATAATAGAAATCACAACTTTAGAATTGATAGAAATAACTATTCTGGCTATAGGAATCAACATTTTAGAAATCAAAATTATAGAAATAGAAATTGGGGAAATGATAACTCAAATCAACTAACTCCACAACAGTATAACTTAAGTGGAGCTCATCCAAAAAATACTCAGGGTGCTACTACCCCTACACATGGGGCAAAAGGTGGTACCCCTTAGACTCTATTGTTTTTGTTGATATTAATCTTTTGTCTCCCTTCCAAATAGTAGCAAAGAAGAAGAAATGGATTTTTTAAAAATACAGTACCTCTGTGACTGATTATACCTTCTCTTGATAATGAATAATTTACTATATTGATCATATTTAACTATTGATTATGATAAGACTTCCCTATTGATGGACCTGTACTATTTTATTGCACTTTATTTGTGCCATACAGTATTTTATTTTATTTTTATTTTCCCCTTTTCTTTCTCTCATTTTTTTTGCATTTGATGCACATGCAATTGTATTGAAAAGATTTTCTTTTAACTATTTTTGATTTTTGCAATAAGATAAGATATCCATTTGCTTAGCATAAAAAGACATACCCAAAAAGCTTTAGACTATGGAAACCTGCCATTTATTGATAAATATTATGGGACTGTGATTTATGATTGTGACTGATTCTAGGAAATGGGATTAAAAAATGGAGCCCAGATTTTATCTACATGGTGCCATAGAAGCACAGATTTAACCTGAAAAGTGTCCAAAGAGCACACAGGTCAAAAGAAAAACCAATCTATGTGGGATTAATGAACTTCTATGCCAATATGAAAGAACTTGAACCTTGTGTGAGACTTGAGGTTGTGGCGCTTGACATATGTTAAGACACAGGTCTCCTTGAACCACACTCCTTGAAAAATACTTTCTATGAAAGTACCTAACAATTGGCTAGTCTGGCTCCCCTATCCATGAGAAATGATGAAAAATCAGACCAGAGAATGACACTTCCCTACCACACACAAAAATCTAGTCTTTTTTCTCTCTTAAGATATGGCAACTTTAGGGGGCAGCTGGGTAGCTCAGTGGATTGAGAGCCAGCCCTAGAGACAGGAGGTCCTAGGTTCAAATCTGGCCTCAGACACTTCCCAGCTGTGGGACCCTGGGCAAGTCACTTGACCCCCATTGCCTAGCCCTTACCACTCTTCTGCTTTGGAGCCAATACACAGTAATGACTCCAAGACAGAAGGTAAGGGTTTAATTAAAAAAAAAAGATATGGCAACTTCCTGTAGTCCTGACTTATAATGGGTAAACCCTCTTCAAGGGGGGGAGGGGTTATTGTATTTTTATTTTAAAAATCCAAGATTTAAAATTTTATTTAAGAAATTTTTCAGGAAAAGAAGTTTACTAATTCCTTGAATCCAGAGAATGAACTCTTTGAAGAAAGATGCTTGCAGAAACTTACACTGCATCAAGAATATCCAGAATGAACTTTTGGGTACAATTGATTGAACAGATGGGGATTGAACATTTATTGTAAATATATACTTTTATGACAAAGGGGACTGCCCCCTAATTTGGCTTTTTGTCAATGAGCCTAGCAAAACATTGGCTTTGCTTTCTCTCTTTTCTATTTCCCTCTTATCTCTAATTATTGTAATTTCCTCTTAGAAATTAAAACATTGTATACATCTGTAGTTAGAAGTTTTTAGGGGTACAAGATGTTTCTGTTAAATGATCAATGGGTAGATGAGTCTCCCAATGATCATCAGGGGGGATTGTGAAGATTCAATTTGACTCTCCCCTGATTGTAACAATGAAGGTACTTAGCTCTTCCTTGATTGTGAAGATTAAGTTGTAATCCCCTGTCTATTTTTAGATTTTAATCTCCAAAGTGAAAAGCACAGTACTTAAAGTTGAGTATGGAGATCTACCCATTTGGGATTTTAACCACAAAAATATGTGAACACCCATTTCATACATTGAGTGGGAGATCTATGACCCACATGTAAAAGAGTGGGCAGTCCTAGAGTGGAATGTCGGCTGTGATTGGTAGACGTAAAAATTTAGGGGAAGTGACACAAGAGAAAAAGGTCTTTAAAAGTGGAAACAGAGACACACAGAGGACAGGCACTTGGACTTGGAGTAAAGACAGACCTGAAGGGAGTCACTTAGAGATGAGGCTGATAAAAAGAATCTGCTGATTGAACTGACAACATGGTGAGTGTAAAGGCTGACTTCCTTCCTTGCCCTTTCTGGAAGTGTTAGACTCCAGGAAAGGCCCATTGTCTTGAGACTCCTTTCCCCTGGCTTGGGCCATAGAATTTATACCTGGCTAAGAGGAAGCCAGAGCTTGCTTGCTCTCCCCTTTTCTCTCTACCTTAATAACTTCCCTCTATTGTAAAACATAAACTACCAAAAATTCCATTTTACTTTAGGAATTCATTTTTGGGAAATTAGAAATTAAATCCCTGGTGACCAATTAAATATTCAGTCCAACCATGAATTTAACAGTTCCAAATTCCCTTCCAGAATGGTTGGATCAATTCACAATTCCACCAGTAATGTATTAGTGTCCCAATTTTGCCACATCCCATCCAACATTTATTACTTTCCTTTGCTGTCATGTTAGCCAATCTGCTAGGTATAATATGGTACCTCATAGTTGTTTTGATTTGCATTTCTCTGATTACAAGAGATTTAGAACATTTTTCATGTGTGTGAGATTTAAAATAGTGAAGCCCATAAACTGTAGTGAGTTAAAATGATGGAAGATATAAATTGTGATAGATATAAGAGAGGGTGAGTAAATTTGACTGCAGAAAATATGTTTCACTACAGTGTCTTGGTTTTTAAATCAAATATAAGGTGGTCACCAGGGAAATATTCCCAATTATTCAAATGCCCAAGTCAACTGGGTTTTATAGAGATTTTTAATTAATACAAATGTGGAATTAAAGAAAAGAGAGAAAGAGAGAAAAAAGGAAATAAGTATGAAGGGCCTTAAGCCAACATGGCCTAGACCTAAGTCTTAAGAGAGAGAGAGATCAGTCAGTGTCAGTCAGTCTTTTAACACTCACCACAAGGTCTGCCTAAGCAAGGATTCTAGTGACACCAGGCCAACATCATCTCAGCTGCTTTCACCAGCTCCCTCCTCCATCTGAATGTTTCAGAATGAGTCCTCCTCAATCTGAATGTTTCATAATGAGTTTCAGCTCTTCTCTGAGCTGTTATTTTTAAGGGAAAAATCTCCTATGTCACCTCCCCTAAGTTCTTCCATCTACCAATCACTGTAGGTTTTCCAAAAGACAGCCCATTTTGAATTCACAGCTGAGTAGATTAATCTCTTTAGTAAGTCAGAAAAAAAATGCTGCTGTGTTGACTAATTTCATTAAGAGAAAACCTCTGAGTAAGTTTTCACCTTTTAGGTCTAAGTAGTTTACAAGTTGCCCCACTTTCATAGGCACCTAGCATCCCATTGTATCAATTCCAAAAACAGGCATGGCTCAAAGAACTCCTTTCCTTTATAAGTATGGTTTTCAAGTAATTTCATTGTTTAGCAAGGAGTTTTCTGCCCTAAAACAGTCTTAAGTATGGGTGGAATAGAGATCCTACCATAGCAAGGAGTTTTCACATTCAAGTAGAGTTCTCACTATCTGGTAGGGAATTAGTTCAAGTAGGGAATTGGAGGATTCCTCAATGTGGAGTAAAATTTTTAACATTCATAAGTCTGTGAAATTTTAAGGTTTACATGTGTTTATTGATAGTTTTGATTTCTTCATGTGAGAATTACCTATTTGTGTCCCTTTCCCATTTATCAATTGGGGAATGGCTTGATTTTTGTACAATTGATTTAGCTCTATAAATTTGAGTAATTAGACCTTTGTCATGAATATTTTCCCCAATTTCTTGCTTTCCTTCTAATTTTAGTTGCATTGGTTTTGTTTGTACAAAAACTTTAAAATTTAACTTAATGAAAATTATTTATTTTACATTTTGTAATTTTTTCTAACTCTTGCTTGGTCTTAAAATCTTTCCTTTCCCAACACATGTAAAATCCAGTGGAATTGTGCATTGGATATGGGAGGGGGTTAGGGTGAGGGGAAGGAGAGAACATGATTTTTGTAACCCTGGAAAAAATGCTCTAAATTAATCAATTAAGTAAAATTTTAAAAATGAAAAGGTAGGACTGGAAAAACCTCCAGTAATTGATGCAGAGTGAGAGGATCAGAACCAGGAAAATATTGTACACAGAGACTGATACACTGTGGTACAATTGAATGTAATGGACTTCTCCATTAGTGGCAATGCAGTGATCCTCAACAACTCAGAGGGATGTATGAGACAGAACACTATCCACATTCAGAGGAAACACTGTAGGAGTAAAAACACCAAAGAAAATCAACTACTTGAATACATGGGTCGAAGGGATACGGTTGGGGATGTAGACTCTAAATGAACATCCTAGTGCAAACAACAACATGGAAACAGGTTCTGATCAAGGGCACAAGTAATACCCAATGAAATTGTATGTCAGCTACAGGAAGAATGGGTGGAGGGAAAGGAGGAAAATAAAGTGAGTATTGTAACCAAAAACAATTAATTTAATTTAATTTAAAATTTAAAAATAAATAAATAAATAAATGATGAAAAGGTAAAAAAAAAGAACTTACTATGTGCAAGGTGCCATGTTAAGTGCTAGAGAAATAAAGGAGTTGGCAATATAATGGGGAAGTCAATATGCAAATAACTTTGTATAAATAAGCTATGTCAATCTGTGTATCTATCTATGTATCTATGAATCAATCTGCATATCTATGCATCTATTATGTAACTATGCCAAACTGATCCTGTTTATTGGTGTTTGTTAAATGCACAAAAATTAAAAAAAAAATATTCAGAGAAGGGGTATACAGGCTTCACCAGGGTTTGATGATTCATGCAAAAAAGTAAATGAGCCCTCTCTATAGACAGAAGAGAGTCCCTGAAGCTTTCTGAGTCAAATAAATAAAACAGCAAAATAGCCAAAATCCACGTATTAAGGTTTTCAAAAGGCTTTATGAATTATTATTTCATTTTATCCTCACCACAACCCTGGGAGATAGATACTAATAATATCTTTGATAAACGAATGAGAAAATGGTTAAATCCAGGGGTCACACATTGAGTAAATGTCAGAGGCCTGATTTGAACTTGGCTGATCTTCACTGAAAGTCTAGCTCCCCATCCTCTTAGACACCTAACAGCTATCCAATGACACAGTCTCACGAGGATTTGGGGATCTGTTGGAAGGAGATTTTTCACTGTCCTAAAGGAAGTGGATTGTAGAGTAGACTCCAATTTGCTTTGCCGCTTATTTATGGGAAACTCTGGGTAAATCATAATCTTTAATAATTAGGAGTGATAATAGGGTGTATTAAAGGGGCTACAATAGCTCAGTACCTATCCATTTTTTTCCTTTTCTTTCAGGGAGAAAAAAGGAAAGTGATGTAAAAGTAATAAGGATTATAATTTTGGTTTCTTCCCATTGCATGCTAATACCAGGGGAGTGCTTCATTTTGAATACTCATTCCCTTGCCTTGAATGTAAAGTGATTTGGGTAATGTGAATAACCCTTCCCTGTTCATATCAGAGGGACTAGCAAGTTGAGATGGATAATTAAAGTGGAAATTAGCGATATTCTATTAAGTTTCTTGTCTAAAGTGCTGACATAGGCAAGGAACAGCACCAGGGATCTAAGGAATTCATCTTGTCTTCACCTTCTAGGGGAACAGTCCCAAGAAAGAAAGAGCATATCCTGAAATGGAATGTTACATACGAGGAAGAACAAGAGCAGGTTGCCTGGACCTCAGAGTAAGTGGAATAGAGTGATATGTAATGAGCTTGGAAAAATAGATTGGACTTGGGTTATGAAAAGTTATTAATACCAAACTAGAGGCATTTGTATTTGAACCTTCCTATAGTAGGAAGCCACTAGTGGTTTTAGAACAGTTATATGATATCAGTTATCAGACTTGTGTTTTCAGAATCATTTTAGCAGGTATATGAAGGATGGATTTGATTTGGAAAATGTTATTTAATTAAGTAATTTAGAATATTTTCCATTGTTACAAGATTCATGTTCTTTCCCTCCCCTCCCTCCACTCTCTTCCCATAGCTGACACAGTTTCACTGGGTTTTACAAGACCTATTTCCATATTATTGATATCTGCACTGGGGTGATCATTTAGAATCTATATCCTCAATCATATCCCCATAGACCCATTTGATCAAAGCAGGTATTTTTCTTCTGTGTTTCTACTCCCACAGTTCTTTCTCTGGATGTGGATAGTGTTCTTTCTCATAAGTCCCTCCAAATTGTCCTGGATCATTGCATTGCTGCAGGTAGAGAAGTCCATTACATTCAATTGTACCATAGTGTCTGTGTATAAGGTTCTCCTGGTTCTGCTCCTCTCGCTCTGCATCACTTCCTGGAGGTCTTTCCAGTCTCCATGGAATTCCTCCACTTTATTATTCCTTTGAGCGCAATAGTATTCCATCACCAACATATACCACAATTTGCTCAGCCATTCCCCAATTGATGGGCATCCCCTCATTTTCCAATTTTTGGCCACCACAAAGAGCGCAGCTATGAATATTCTTGTACGAGTCTTTTTCCCTATGATCTCTTTGGGGTATAAACCCAGCTAGATCAGAGGGCAGGCAGTCTTTTCAAACCTGAAGGATGTATTTGAGAAGCAAAGTTGGCCCCGGATGGGCAAGTTACTTAACCCCAACTGCCTCACTCTTACTGCTGCTCTTCTGCCTTAGAAGTGATACTTAGAATTGCTTCAAAGACAGAAGGTAAGAGTTAAAAAAGATACTGTTGTAATAGTGCAGGTAAGAAGTGATGAGCACTTGGAATAGGGTGGAGAGTAGAGAGAAAAGAATAGATATGAAGGAGACTAACCCAAAAGACTACAGTGTTAAGCCAGATTCACTAAGATGAAATTGAGTAGGGATAAATCTAAAGTCCTCTTTTTAGATTGTGCAGAAATGTATTTCTTATTACAGCTGTGATTAAGCAAAAATAACAACTGTGACCCAAAAAGAATCCTTTGGGACTAAAGAAAGAGGAACACACTTTATCTGGAAATGCATATGGGAGAGACTATGGCAAAGTAGTGTGTAAAATCAGTCACTAATGCAGTCACTCTGAAGTGACCCCCATGTTTTAACCTTACTGGACTTTGGGTGGGTGGTCTCTCAGTAGCTACCACTCATACTCACTCACTCCCCTCTTGTCATATGAAACATGGGACAATCAAAAGTTAGAGAGGAAGTCATCAGCATGAATGCCATCTTCCCATGATTCCACAATCCAATCACAATGCCCTTGCCATCATTTGGAAGACTCCTGCTCTTGTTTTCAAAAGGAGTGCTCAGTCTCACTCCTGGATGAGCTCCAGCAGCTGCCCCACCAAAGTATGCAGCCTTGGTGTATGGATAAACACCTTTTTCACTTTCTCCTTCCAATTTTGCCACTTTAATTAGGGCAAAGGACTGAACACTGAATTTTCCTTTTAACAGTGGTCATCTCATCTGCCATTCCAGTTCCAACCTTTCCAGTTGGCTTCCCAAAATCCTAGCTCAATTCTGTGTTATGTTCTGTTGCTACAAATGCTTCAAAATAGACCCCTCCTCCCCCCACACACAAGCATTACATTTTCATTCTGGCTGCTGGTTCTGGAGAGAAAGCTTGAGAGAGGCAGATGGCAGGCTGTAATTTCCGTCCCTGCTTTTGGCTCACCTGCATATACACACATGCATTTTGACCTGTTTACTAAGAAAGCATTTCCTTTCCCTAGTCATATTTATAGTGTCTGACTCACTGCCATGGCTCCTACCAGTCACACTTGAACCGTTGTCTCTTGTATTGTCAGGAAACATTTTACCTTAGATCTAATTATTTAAAGCCAAATCAAATGATTCTCTTAATCCTTGCCTAACAAGGTCTTTCAGTCCTTGCACTTCTTATCCTCTGCTGCCTAAAATGTTTGGTTTGGGCTCACAAGGTTCTTGAAAATCACTCCTTCCAAATTGCTATGTTGTTGTTTAGTCTTATCTGACTCTTTGTGGCTCCATTTAAGGTTTTCTTGGCAAAGATACTGGAGGGGTTTGCCATTTCTTTCTTCAGGTCATTGGACAGATAAGGAAACTGAGGGAAACAGCATTAAGTGATTTGTCCAACGTCATGAAGAAAGTAAGTGTCAGAGGCCAGATTTGAACTTAGGAATATGAGTCTTTCTGACCAGGCAAGGCGACCTATCCATGACACCCAATTGCCCACTGCAAACTGCTAGACTCAAGTTCTAAAACAATAAGTTATAACTCCACTTGTGAATCTAGCAGTTTATCGATTAAGCAATCAGCAAGCATGCTCCATTCATAAAGTATGTATTATGTGTCAGACATTGGTGTTAAGTGCTGGAAGTCCATATAAAGGCAAAAACAACCCTTGTCCTCAATGAGTTTATAGTAGAAAGGGGGAGACATTAATATAAAAAGTTATGGGGGAGCCATAAATAATTTTATGCATAATATAAGTAATAATATATATTAATATAAAAGTTATGGGGTAGCACAGTGTATAGAGTCCTGGGATCAGGAGGACCTGGGTTCAAATCCAGTCTCAGATACTTCCTAGATGTGTGACTCTGGGTAAGTAACTTAATTCCAATTGCCAGGCATTGGCTCGCTTCTAGTCTTATAACTAACTACTAAGGGGGAAAGTAAGGGTTTAACAAAAAGAAGTTATATATAAGATATTTGTTGACATTTTAATAATGCCTTAAATGTTATAAAATGCTGTCTGGATAGTATCTTATTTGGGTTTCAGGAATCCAGAAACGATTACTCTCTTTTTCAAGATTTATGTTTTCAATTAGACAAATGATCTTATTCCTCCAGTGAGAGCTGGAGGTTTTTGTTGTTGTTGTTGTTGTTTTGTTTTGTTTGTTTGTTTTGGGGGGGTTGGGACCAATTTTATTTGTCTTAATAGGCTGAATGCTTGCAAAGTAGTCTTTTCCCAGTCTTAGGGGCAGTGGGGCAGGCGTCTAAATGCAAGTCATACTTTGAGCAGGTGTATTCTTGAGCCTTACTCAAGGGTTTCTCAATGGTCAATTATATTCCGTGCTGCCCTAGACCCTGTGATTCTGAGCCTTAGATTGTAAAACTAAAGACACACAATGGATATGTTTTCCTGAAAAGACAAAGATGGCCCCTTCTCTAAACATGGACCATAAAAGGGACAGGATGGCTTTTTTTTTCCAAATCAATGCTCTTTTAAATAAAATATACAAAGAGTTTCACAGAGCATCATCAGGCATTTGCACAATTTCCCAAGGGTTTTTGGTAAGTGATGCCATTGGCCCTTGACCAGGGACCATGGGAACTCTGAAGCAGCTTTCAGGGGAAGAAACTTGTTGCAAAGAACTGTTCCCATATTCCCAGAGCAGAGAAGAGAGTCAGTCACAAAACAGGGAAGTTTCAGGCTGCTCTTGGAGTTGGGTTTTGTGGATCTGATGGCCCCGCCCCTACTAGCTCAGGTCAACATTTTGCTGAGCCCTTGAGGTATTTGGACCAGAGTACTGAACTCTGTTCGTTTCATTCTGTGTTGCTGACATTAATGATGAGAGTTGAAGGATCACTGAAGAATTACTTTCCCAAATACTGCATGATACGGGTAGCTGTGTCATCATAAAAATAATAAATGGAAGAAATCTTCACAGTACTGTGGAACATAATGATATCCTGTACAACCGTTCATTGTATTCCTCAATCTGAGACTGTGTAGAACAGGCAAAAGAAATCTGGTCTGCTATGGGTTACTTCACAATTCTCTCCCAGCATCACCTGATGCTTTTGCAAGGTCATGCCATTGTCAAGAAGATCTTTCCCCACAGAGACTATAAATTGATTTTCATTACAAAATACGTTTACTGGACAACGTTGAAGCCAATTCTGGCTCTTCCCATGCAGGTCAGCAATGAATCTGCAATGTATAGTTTTCAGAGTTTGTTTGGGGTCACTGCTCAATTTCACAAGGATGATCACTGGAAAGGGTGGCTTTTGAAGCCTGCTCTTCCTGACTCTGCCTCCACTGTTCTATCCAATAATGGCGTTCTGATTCCAGAAACCCTTCCTTCCTCCCTGCCTGCCATCCAGATTCTAGAACACCAAACCACTTGCTCTGTGGAGCTTCCAAAATTCCTGACCTAAAGTCTTTCACTTTGATTAAACTCTGCCATCCAATTTCTCTGGTCCTGCTCTTTAGACTTTTTTGCAACAATGGGGAGAAGTCATTAAACATGGGTGAATATGCTCATAATTATAAAAAATTCTAATTATGAATTTAACATAACAAACATGAATATTTCAAGAGGCAAAGTTCAAAATAGAAGATTCAGTATGAGACTAAACTCTATTATGCAGTTTTTAAAAATTCTATAAAATTTAATGTACAAGACAAGTTAACACAATGAAACAAAATTGTATTTTTGGTAAATGAAATTTCTCTCCCTTTTTTAAATCAGTTGCTTCTCACCAAATTCTTTCCTAGCATATTCTATGGATTTTTCTCACTCCTCCCTTGTAACAAATATGTTTAGTCAAGCAACACAAATTGACACAATAATCATGGCAGAAAACCTTCTGTTTCATGCCTAGACCATCAGCTTTTTGGAAAGAAGTTGGAATCCTTCTTCTTTAGTTCTTTGAAGTTATAATTGGTTATTGCATTCATCAACAATCATAAATCTGTCAAAGACATTTTTCTTAATGTTATATCATTATAAAAATTATTCTATTGGGTCTAATCATCAGATCACTTTAGTCTGAATGAATTGATGTAGGTTTTTTCAGGATTCTTTTTTCCCCTAAAACAACAAACATTCCAATATATTAAAACACAGTTCAGTTGTGACCCCATTTGGAGTTCTCTTAGTAAAGCTCCTGAAGGGTTTGCTATTTCCTTCTTCAGCTCATTTTACAAATAAGGAAACTGAGGTAGACCCCTGTAAGTGTCACACAGCAAGTAAGTGCCTGAGGCCAGATTTGAACTTTTTTTTTTCTTGACTCATATTTGCACTCAGGGTTTCCTCAAGCAATATCGAATGTGATTTGTGTCCAGATCTTCCTAATGAAAAGAAAAGAGGCCTCATTTCTCATGCAAGCATTCCAGTTACCAAATCATTAACTATAATGTAAGCTTCATTGAACCCAAGCAAAACAAAACAAAACAAAAACTCAGGACTTCATACATAATCTTGTAGTCAAAAAAACTCTCCTTCCTTCTTCAATAAGTCTTGTTTCCAGGGGGACCTAAACAATTTTTGAGATTTGTGGTCCAACCCTATATTGAGGCAATTCCCACAGTGGTCAATGACCTTGGGTTTACTAGAGAATCAAGTTACACCACCAATGAATCCTACCTCCCTCAGGACTTAGACAATTCACCCTATGTATAGCACTACTCTGGCATCAAACTCTGTTCTCCTCCTTTTTACACAATGACTCTCTACCCAGAATGTACTTGGTATCTCTAGGGAGTCAATCCCTTTTTCTGGTCTTTCATAGTCCACATAACATGGGCAATTAAGTCCTAAAACTTTACCTTCACTTTTGGAACTCATACTCATTTATGTTAGGTTAACTGACAATTTGGTACAGGCATTACCATTTTGGAATTGTCTTTAACTTATTCCATTCCAGGGGGCATGCAGCTCCCTATAGGGGCATCTGCTCTCTACTATGGACAAGCATCCTGTACTCTCTGGGCTGCATTTATTTTTAAGGAGAGAATTAAACTAGATGATTCCTAGTTTCTTCCAGCTCCAAAGTCTATAATCTAGGGGCAAATTTTCCATTTTAAATGTCCTTATACATTCAGGGTACAAATGTTTAAAATGACTGGGATGTGTTAGTAATAAATCTAATAATAACCAGTATTTATGTAGTGATTTAAGGTTTGAGAACACCTTTCTTAGTTGATTCATTTGATCTTTATAACAACTCTGTGAGATAGGTGCTATTATCATCTCCATTTTATAGATGAAGAAACTGAGGCAGAGAGCTGATTCTAGTTAGTGTCTGAAGCAGTATTTGGATTCAGGTTTTCCTGATTCCAAGTCTAACACACTACCCTCTATGGCATCTACCTGCTCTGGTGAACTAGATATATTTTTGGATATGTAATTTATGGACCATGTGTTGAATACAGTTTAAGATTAGCTTGGATTTTGGTTACATCCATCTCTCAGTCATTCAAGAAGGTGATATCTGGTTATTAAAAAAGGAACATTTTCAGCATTCCATTTTCAAATTTATTATTCCTTTCAATTTAATACTCAAATTGGAAGGTTCAATAATGCTTGCTTTTTCCATCTGTTTTTCTATGGATGTTTTCTTGTAAAAAAGGTAAAGGTTTTGGCATCATGGTACAGTATGAATGAAAACTGAATATAGATTTGGAGTCAAGGACCTTACATAAATAAATTAATCAGTTTCCCCATCTGTAACATAAAGGAGTTGGATTAGATGGCCTTTTAAAATTCTTTTTGAACTTGAAAGCTATGATATTATGTTCTTGATATAGCCAGTTCCTGATCCCAAACATTGGATTTGAAATGAGAAGTCCTAGATTAAAATCTCCTATTTCCTATTGGCCACCTGTGTGACTTTGAGCAAGTTGCTTCACTTCTCTGGGCCCTCTTTGTCCTCTAAAAGGACCACAGTGGTCTACTCTCTAAGGTCCCTTTCAGTGTGAAAACTCATGTTCCTTTCCCTCCTACCTCTCAGCATCAGGCTTCATGTGAATTTTCTAACTAAATATTTATGTATATAAATATATATGTGTGTGTGTGTATAACTAAATATTTATAACTAAATAACTAAATATTAAACTAAATATTTGAGAAAAGACATGATATAGTAGATTGAATGTCAGATTCAGCATCAAGAAAATGTTGGTTCAAGTACTACCTCTGATACATACTGGCTGTGTGACCCTGGACAAATCACTCACCATCTGGGATGCCCAGGCAACTCTCCAAGGCTACAAATTACAGTCAGAGCTGATTTCAAGAGAGAATGAGATAGACTAACAGAGGGAGGGAGAGAGAAGGAGACCAAGAGACAAACAGAGAAAGAGATGAGATAAAGGCAGAGAAGACAGAAAAGATGGAGGGGGGAGGGGGAGAGGGAGAAGGAGAGAGAGAGAGAGAGAGAGAGAGAGAGAGAGAGAGAGAGAGAGAGAGAGAGAGAGAGAGAGAGAGAGAGAGAGAGAGAGAGAGAGAGAGAGAGAGGAGAGAGAGAGAGAGAGAGAGAGGGAGATGGAAATGAGAGAGGGAGGGAGGGAAGGAGAAAGAAGGAGAGAGGGAGGGAGAAGAAACATATGTAGACTATGACAAAGTATATTAAATATATTAGCCAAATAGGGGATAGAATTGTTGTCATGGGAAATTATAGTTCCCTGAACCTAAGATGCATAATTATATATTAAATTCAGTAGCAGAAAACAAAATAAAAATTCACATTATTTAAACATCTCCCCAAACTCTTATTTAGGCTGAACAAAAAAGAAAAGTCAAACCTTTCCCTAGCTTGATAAAATAAATCCCAGCTAAAAATTGACTATTCATTGACTATGCAGGCCCCCAACTTAATTATTTTGTTCCTTAGAGTCAATAATTTTCCAGTGGAAATCCAAAGTCCAATCAATATTTTATTAATGTAGGCACATGTATGGGCACACTGAACATATAAAATTGTTTACTAGTATTGACTTTCAACATAAAATTTCCTATTAATGTTCCCAGATTGCGCTATTAGCATTCCCAGCTTCCTTTGACTAGTTCCAGGACTCAAGTCTCCTGCTAGATCACTTAGAATTTAATTTTACTGGAGGCTTTTATCAGTTAACAATGGTAATATATTTCCTAGGGGAATTAAAGCAATAACTCTCAAGGAGAAGATGGAGAAGGAGGAAAAAAGAGAAAACCCAAGATTGAAGAGAAGGAAAAAGAGAAGAATGTTTTGTGGAAAAGTACACAATATATAGAAGAATCATGGTGGGGCAACAGGGCAAACTGTTTTAGGAAGAGCTGAGTTCAAATCTTGCCTTGTAGATATATTGACACTACAAACATTTTCAAGCCAATTAAACATTCAGTGCCACAAGAAGTTTTCTTATTTTATACCACCTCACCAAGACTATGTGCACTCATGCTTCCATTTTCTCATGTCATTTTCAAATCTCACTGCCCACTTCTTCACCAAGTGATCTGTTACTTAGTAAATGGAATGGCCTTTTCTCAAGCCTCATCTTCCTTGACTTCTTGGCAGTAGTTTCCACCATTAATCACAACTGGCCCTTCCCTTATATACACTCTGGGTATTCATGTCACCTGCTTCTTTTTTGTCTGACCATTCTTAGTTTCCTTGACTGGTCCACATCCTTCCTCCTGTGTAGGCAGAACTCAGCATGCTATGGATCCTCTTCTATTTTCTCTCTCTGGTTTTTCTCAGTGGTCTTATCAGCATCAGATAATAAAATAATTATCTTTACAAAAGTATCTCTCAGAGGGACATATCCCAACCCTCATTTCTCTCCACACCAATTTCCCACTGGACACCTTCACCTCTATATCCTGTAGATATTTCAAACTCAATGTGTCCAAAGCAAACTTAATTATCTTTAACCCCCAAACTCTCCATCTTCATGAACTTCCTGCTTCTGTCTAGGATACCACTTTTCCTACAGTCACCTATGTGTGTTAGTCACCTTGCTATCATCTTTGATCATTTCTTCAGGTCCCATATTTAAACAGTTGCCCAATCTTGCTGATTCTACCTCAATAATATCTCTTTCAGCTATCCTCTTGTTTGTTTCTCCTCACATGACCACCATTCTCATTCAGTCCCTCACCACTACTGCCATAGCCTCTTAATGGGTCTCTCCTGCCTCTAGTTTCTGTGCTTTCCTATCCATCTTCCATACACTTGCCAAGTCTATATCCTCAAACAGAGGTCTGACCAAGTCAGTCCCATGTTTGAGGCCCCCTTATTATCACAAGGATAAAACACAAACATCTTTGTTTAATATTTAAAGCCCTCTAAAGATAACAAGACATTGGAATGGTCAGTGTTGAAAGAGCCTTGCAAAGTTGGGCACACTAATGAACCAATGGTGTCCAATACTTTTTTCCCCCATCCTTACCTTCCATCCTAGAATCAGTACTGTGGATTGGTTCCAATACAGAAGAGAAGTAAAGACTAGGCAGTGGGAGTTAAGTGATTTGGCCAGGGTCAGATTTGAATTCAGGACCTCCTGTCTCCAAATATGACTCTCAAACCACTGAGCCACCCAGGTGCTCCTCCCAATATATCTTGAAGAACACTTTGGAATGTTGCTAAGAAAGTGACTAAAATGTCCATATCCTTGGATTCACAAGTTCCATTGCTAGACAAAATAGCACAAGAAGATCACTTGTTAAAAGAAAGGTCTCTATATACCAAAAAATATTATATCAGCAGTTTTGGAAAAATCACGACATTTTAAGAATATGGATCAATGTAACAAGCACTGTCTCTGAAGTCAGAGGAGTTGAGTTCAACTACTACTTCTGACACTTACAAGTAACGTTGGATAAGCCCCTAAGGTTCCGTGTATCTTAGTTCCTTCATTCCTTCAATGAGAAGGCTGGACCAAACAGCTAGTGGTGTACCTTCCGACACTAGAGCTATGACCCCATGAAAGTATTCTTCATAGGGTCATAACCTTAGAGTCATAGAGTCCTATTCCCTCATTGTACAGATGAGAAAATTGAGGCACAGAAAGATTTGTTCATAATGATGAGATAAAGTATATCCAAGGTGGGATATGAACTCAGAAGATTGTATACCTAGAACTCTCTTTACTGCTCCATGCTGCTTCTTTAGAGCCTTAAGATTATGCCATCAAAAAAATCAATGTGGTAATATTAATATCTAACAGAAAAAAATGTTTGTGTTGCAAAGCCCTTTATATATGTCATTTGATCTTTACAATCATTTTATGAATTAGATGAGGAACTTGAGGCTAAGAGATAAAGTGACTTACCTACTGTCACACAGCTAGTCAAGCTCTGAGGCAAAAATCAAACTCTGGTCTTCTCAATTCTAAGTCCAACTCTATACCCATTATACCACCTAGCAGCCCTATAGGGAATATTTAGCCAGGAGAGAAGTAGACTTGAGGGGGGCAAGGAGGAAGGCATGATAGCTGTCTTCAAGTGTTTGAATGGCTACCATATTGAAGGGAGATGGGATTTATTCTTTTTGGCCCTAGTGAATAGAGTAAGTAGCAATGGGAGACACCAAAAGGCAGATATTAGTTCAATGTTAAGAAAAATCTTCCCAATGATTAAATCTCTTCCCAAAATGGAATGAGCTTTCTGAGAAGGGAGGAGGTTTTTGTTAAATAGAGATCTTCAAAATCAGATGATTGCATGCTAGGGATATTGGAGGGGGGATTGTCAGAGAGATACAAGTTTTATTAGAGGGTTTCTGAGGTCTCTTCCAACTAGGAAAATCTGTGATTGCAGGGAATGCAGACTTGGAGGAAATGAATTAGATGGACAAAGTCCAGAAGGTTTGCAGGCAAGCCTACTCTATTTCTGTTTGTTGACATCACCATTAAACAGTTGCTTGAATCTGGTTCCTATGGTCCCCTTGGAACTCCCCTCCACCCTTCCTCTATGAATATAGACCTCCAGGTAGACAAACAACTGAGCTGGAGAACTGAGATGGAGTGTTTGGGGAGAAAATAAAAAGGTGCCTTGGATATCAAAAAATGCTCAGGAACAACAAAATGATTAGGAATACAAATGAATTCATGAGAGTACTATATATAGTACAATTAACCTGACTAAGCTATGACTAAAAGGAAACAGGATAACAATCCACAAATGTTTGAAAGGTCTAAGTGCCAAAGGAGGAAAGAAATTGCTTAGTGTGAAGTATGTTCCAAGACTAGAAGAAATGGAAAGACACTAGCAAGTAAAAAAAAAAAATAAGTGAAACACCTGGATACCAGAAAGGGGTTCCAGAATCATAGAACGTCTGGTTATCAAATCGGTTTTCAAAGGAAGTGATTGAAACTTGTCTACTGATGTCTGAAAATGTAAGAGACTAGGATACTGAGGGACGGAAAATAGCTCTCATCTGGTAAATATCTGTTTAATTGAAGCTTCTCGAAGATATAATCTATCTTTTTGAATAAACCATTGTTTGATCATAATAATAGTCCCTATAAATACTATATTTTACTGTTTTCAAAGTGCTCATGCTTCTTCTCTGAAAGCCAGGATGATTAAAGAAGGTTTACTGTCCCTCTTTAACAGTTGAGGAAACTGAGATCAAGGAAGATGAAGAAACTTGCCAAAAGACAACTTATGACAGAGCCAAGACTTGAAATCACATCTTTTACTCCATTTACAGTTATTTACTATTCCACCCTAAGTTGTGTATGCCAGATTCTCCTGCTTTGGGTGGTAAAGGGGAGGCTGTTCAGGAAAAAAAAAGTATGGCATTAACAATGCAAATGGCAAAGAAATTAAAAGACCACTCTTGGAAATGGGGAAATCTCATTGCAAGTTCTGCCTCTGATACTAGCTGTTTTACAAAATGGAAGTCTGGTCTTTTCAGTGTTCCATGCAACATTCTAAGATGAAAAGTTCCAGAGTAATGAATAAACTCTCTACCTTGTTGGAAGAAATTTCCATAAGAAGCCTCACTTAGAACAATGAAATAAATATCTAAATGGTTTCCCCAACCACTGTGAAATTTCTTTTTTTAATATTGAAAGAACTGATAACTTTTAAAAATTTGATTTAATATTTTATCTACCTGAAAGACCAATATGAATTGTCTTTAATCAAAGTGATTATTTATACTTTTTAGTATTATCTACTAAAAAAAAAACCCAGTAACTTCTGTGCTTATATACTCAAAACCTCCATTCCCCCTTATTCCATTGGTTGTTTCATCCCATATGTGGGATTGAAGGAATTTAGTCATTTCAAAGAATTAAGTCTTAAAACATCCCCTATTTCAACTCCCCTCCCCTAACTATTCATTCTCTCATCTCCTACTATCAAAAGAAGTTGCAAGATTCTACTTGAAGAAGATGCTGGTCCATGAAGTTTTGAGTGTACTGGCCAGGATTCTATCCTTAAGGGATGCTGACATCTAGAATGCCTGCCTGAACCTTTGGAGATTATGGAATTACTAAACAGGAGTAAGCATTCTTGTCTTAAGCTCCTCTAGGGCAGGGATTGTTTCTGCCAGCACATGGTGTGTTTCTATATCTTCCTAATGACTGATCAACAGCTTATTATATTGAATAATTAAACTAACGTATTTATTTGTAGAACAGTACTTTGAAATTATTGCAACACATGCTTTGTTCATTATAAATGATTTATGCAAATATAGATTGTTGTCATGGACCATTTTGATATACTTGATGAAAGGAGAGGGAAAGGGTCGGCAGCATAGAGGCGAAAGTTGTCATGAAGCTAGTGACTGAATTAAAAGCTCCTGCTGAGTTTTCAGTGCGTAGGTAGAAGATGTGAAATAATTCAGGAAGAGCAAATCGACATCTCCTCTTGAAATCATGCTTGACCATAGGAAAGAGGGCATTGTTTGGATGGAGACATATGTATCATGAACATATTGCCGACATACGTAATTGCCACCCAATGGAAATGCCATTTGGTCAAGGTGTTTTGTTGTCGTGTTAGAAACTAAAGGAAAGTCGAGATTGCTGGTGTTCTCCATTTGGAATCAATCATCTTGGGATCATTGTTTTGTTAACTTAGAATGTTCAGGAGGGAGTGAAACCTTCTAGGCTACTCAGGATGAACAAGAGTAATAATATAATATATAATAATGATAATAATCTTGTTATCTTCACAGAACACTGGACCCTAAACCAGCAAGACGTGATAGCAAGAACATGTATATCATGAGTATATGGCTGTCACAAGTAATTGCCGTCCAATGGAAATGCCATTTGGTCAAGGTGTTTTCTTCCATGTTAGAAAGTGAAGGTAAGTCAAAATTACTTATGTTCTAGGTCTATAGCCAATCAATATGGGATCCTTGTGGGAAGACAGGGTTTCCAGCTGCCACTTGAAGCATACTGGTAAGTTTTGCTATCTTTGTTAGCAACATGACCATGTCACAGTGTGGACTGGATATTTCTATACACAACTCGAGCACAAGTGGCAAAGAAAGCACCAATGTGCATTGTGAGATGACATTTCCTCCCCCAGGAATACCCCTTTTCAGGGAAATACAAGTCCAACATCTATCCCTATTACTGTAGGACTTTTTGAACCTTAAAATATTATTTTACCTTCAAATAGTTAAATGATTGACTCATAGTCACACTTGTAAATGCTGGATGTGAGATTCAAACACAATCCTCACTGGATTTCGAAGTCCAGTTGGCTATAAGTTTTCCTCAACCAGTTCCACCTAGCAACAGAGGATTCTTTTTTCCATGTAATCAGGTCCCAGCAGGAAAAAAAACAAACTTTCTTCCAATTAACTTAGAAAACGAAAATCCTATTTTTCTCCAGGCAGGTCACTGGGGTGGGGAACAGGGGAAAATGCTAGTTCTAGGCTGTTCTTTCAGCAATCATTCTGGATACTTTTCTGCGAGCTATCCACATAGACAAGGCAGATCCTTTTGAGCAGCTGAGTATAGTTAGTTCTTGCCAAGCAGAAGGACTCAGTTTCAGGTCCTTTTTCTCTGATTCTTCCTCTGTTTTTCCAACCCTTTCAGCATCTTCTCTCACTGGCATTTAAAGTGCAAAACTTTGTCCCATTCTTGAAAATGTCAGATGATTTCAAACAAAGTTTTCCACTTAAAATGTCAATTGCTTATGCTTAATGATTTTTGTAGTTTGTGAGAGGATGAAATATTTCTGAATAATCTCCACTGAAGCTCCTTGAAAGCATTGTGATACATTGACTGGAGTTTGAAGAACTGAGTTTAAATCCTGCCTTTGCACTGTATTCTCAATGTGACCTTGGGTAAGTCATTTGGTCTCTATGAACATCATTATCCTCATCTATAAAATGAAGGTATTGGAATAAATGAACTTCCAGTTCTGTCCGAGCTCTAGATATAAGATCTTAAATGTGCTTATGATAAATCTGCAGAATTTACCCCAAGCATTGAGATTCTGTTTCCAATTTAGAAAATAACTTTCTCCATGTTTCACATATGGTTATATGAACACTAAGTAGTGCTGGCAAGTAAATTAGATCAAGATGTCAATCACTCCTGAGCTTTGGGACCTGTTTGAGCATATCTGGGAAGCTCACTACCTTTGTATGTTTTGAGTTCCCTATGAATTCACAACTCTTCTAGAGTGTGACTTTATGATTTTCTTTCAAACTTGACATATGCTGCCTCCTAGGGGAAAGAAAAACATAGCTGCCCATATCTATCTTGTTCAACCATCCCTGGGGCTATCTTGACTTAAATCTATTAGGACTATCTTCCCCAACAATTGCCCAGCTCTTGCCTGACATATTTGAAAACAACTTAATAAGCTCTCATGTCTATTAAATATGTGTCTCTAAACTCCCAGACAACTTTTACTGGAAAATTCCAAATTGGCTTTATAAAACTGAAATAATTTAGTTCACTTCCCTTCTGGCTTGTCTACTCTCCTTTCCAAAATTCCTGCATTTATATATATATATATGTATGTATGTATGTATGTATATATAAGCAGAACAGACTTGATAGCTACCTGGTTTTAATAGTTTCAAATAATAATGGGAAACTTAAAGTACTGCTTAAATAACCATCCTATATGCTGAGAGCTTACACTGTAATGCCAAGCTGGCATATAGCACGGATCCTTGCTGTACCCTGTTTTCTGTTGGGAATGGGTAAAATCTGGAAATAGATGAAGTCTAGTAAGTGTTGGGTAGATCTCTAGTCCCAGAAAGGATGTCTTATTTCATATTTGATTAGCACTAGCAAGCTCTAGACCAGTATTGGTGAACCTTTTCGAGATCATGTGCCTAAAATGCAACTTCAAGTTGCCTCCGAGGCCCCTTGCCTCCTTCCCCCCCCCCCATTACCCCAGACAGCAGAGGGAGGAAGTGTTACCATTGGGTAGCTGGACAGAGGGGTATGGCATGCAAAAAAAAATGTCCTCCAGTGCTGTGGAGAGGGAGAATAGAGAAGCCCCCTCCCCACCACCAGGACCACATGCCTTGCCATTGCCAAGATGTCTCCTTTCCTACAGAGCAGTGTCTCTGGCACCTAGGATTCCTGTTGCTTTGGTCAAGGGATCAGTAGCCAACCATTTACTGGGAAAGTATATTATAAGGACTCTGGCTAGATCCTGTATTCTCTTACATGGCTACCATTCTTGGTCATTTTCAAAGATTAAAATCCCAATTCTTGGTAGAGCAAACTCCATCACTTTTTACTCCAATTAATAGGAACCGGAAGACACTCCAGATAAAAGCACCTGCCTACATTTAACTTTCAAAACTCTGCTCTGAGTTGACGTTTAAAATGAGTATTAGAAATATGATGCCCATTGACTATGCATCAAAAGAGGTATCACAGAAAGCAAATTGGACTTAGAGTCTGAAGATGTGAACCTCATCAAATTCCCATTTTTCCATGTACTAGCTGTATCAACCTATGTGAATTATCCCTTCTGTTACAGAGTCCTCATCTATGAAATAAGGGAATGGGAAGCAGCACTTCCCTTTGGAAAAAGAATTTGGAATTAGAGGAGTAGAGTTCAAATCTCATCTCTGACTCTTACTAAGTGGATGAACTTGGATATGGCACTTAACCTCCAGGTCTCAGTTTCCTCATCTGTAAAATGGGGACAAGAGAGTAGGTGACGCTGAAGATGCCATTTCACTTCAATATTCTGATTCTTAAATGTATGCACAAATAAAAAAATGTGTTCTTGACCTCAGGCTGGTCAAGAAATTTGTCATCATTTGAAACTTTGTTTACATGGGGAAAATATGTTCTTGATTCTATTAATCAGTTCACAAATGAACTCTTGGAACCCAAATTTATTTGTGGTAGATTCATAAAAGCTAACTCTAAATGCATAATGGATCCTTCGAAAAGGAGCTTGCATAAGTTAGTTATGGTTTGTTTCATGAAATGTTACAAAGAGATGACAAGAAAACAGAAGTTAATTTTTATAGGTGCAATAACATCATTGGTTTACTAGCTATTGGAACTGATTTCCAGATTAGCATGTTTATATAACAAATATTTTACATCCTTTTTCATATTTCCCATTCAGTTAAAAAATGAAAACAAACTTGCTAATTAAAGAGAAATGTGCCTTCTGCTCAAATCCTTGTAGGCACAAACTTAGTTTCTATTGTTGATATCAGTTTCAGGGATCTGCTTTTCTCCAGCCAAACACTTATTGTTTTGGCTCTTTTGTGGTTAGCCTTCCATTGACTCTTAATATGCTTTTAAGAAATAATTTCCACTGCTCAGAATCTTAGGGTTAGTTCACTACAGGATGCCTCAGAAGTAGTCTCACTTGACTCCCTCATTTTTATAGATGATGAATCTGAGGCTCAGAAAAGAGAAATGGCTGGCCAAAAGTCATGCAGAAAATAAGCAGAGTTTACTTCTTAGTCTTATAGGAAATATAATGTAGACAATATTTCAGTCTAAGCTCTATAATTCCTGATGGCTTGAATTTCTCCTCCTGCAATGGAGTTTCTTGACCAGTTGAAATAGATGTGAAAAAACGGATTCTATAATCAAAACTTTAATAAGGTCTTTAAAAATTCAGGATTATTCAGAGAATTAGTGATAGAAGGAATTTTAGAAGCCATGGGACCAAACTTATTATTTAGTCATTTTTCAGTTGTATTCAATTCCTCATGGCCTCATTTGAGGTTTTCTTGACAAAGATATTCAAGTGGTTTATCATGTCCTCTCCAGATCATTTTAGAGATAAGGAAACTAAGGCAGACATGATTAAGTGATTTTCTCAGGATCATACAGCTAGTAAGCATCTGTGGCCACATTTGAACTCAAGAAAAGTCATGCTGGCTCCAGATCCAGTGCCCTTTCTACTGCTCCACTGAGCTGTCAACTATGGGTGAACAGATGGTCATCCAGTCTCTTCTTGAAGATCTCCTGTAAAGAAGAATCATTACTCCCATTTCACTTTGGGATGACTCAAGTAGTCAGAAAGTTATCATTTTCCTTGTATCATCCAGCTTGAATCTACCTTTCTGCAACTTCCACACATTACTCCTAGTTCTAAACTCTGTGATCAAACAGAACAAGTCTGATCTTTCTTCAAAATGATAGTCCTACCATCCTACCCAAACTTATTTACGTATTTAGTGCCATACCCATCGAACTACCAAAAAACTTTTTTACTGAATTAGAAAAAAAAAACATAACAAAGTTCATTTGGAAGAACAAAGGATCAAGGATGTCCAGGGAAATATGAAAAAAAAATGCAAAGGAAGGTGGCCTTGCAGTCCCAGATCTCAAACTATATTATAAAGTAGCAGTCATCAAACAATTTGGTACTGGCTAAAAGACAGAAAGGAGGATCAGTGGAATAGGCTTGGGATAAGTGACCTCAGCAAGACAGTCTATGACAAGTCCAAAGATCCCAGCTTTTGGGACCAAAACCCAGTATTTCATGAAAACTGTTGGGAAAATTGGAAGACAGTGTGGGAGAGATTAGGTTTGGATCAACACCTCACACCCTACACCAAGATAAACTCAGAATGGGTGAATAACTTGAACATAAAGAAAGAAACTATAAGTAAATTAGATGAACACAGAATAGCATACTTGTCAGATCTTTGGGAAAGGGAAGACATTAAAACCCAGCAAGACTTAGAAAAAAATCACAAAATGTAAAATAAATAATTTTGATTATTTCAAATTAAAAAGATTTTTGTACAAACAAAACCAATATAACCAAAATTAGAAGGGAAGTAACAAATTGGGATACAATCTTCATAACAAAAACTTCTGACAAAGGTCTAGTTACTCAAATTTACAAAGAGCTAAATCAATTGTACAAAAAAATCAAGCTATTCTCCAATTGATAAATAGGCAAGGGACATGAATAGGCAATTTTCAGATAAAGAAATCAAAACTATTAATAAGCACATGAAAAAGTGCTCTAAATCTCTTATAATCAGAGAAATGCAAATCAAAACAACTCTGAGGTATCACCTCACACCTAGTAGATTGGCTAACATGACAGCAAAGGAAAGTAATGAATGCTGGAGGGGATGTGGCAAAGTAGGGACATTAATTCATTGCTGGTGGAGTTGTGAATTGATCCAACCATTCTGGAGGGCAATTTGGAACTATGCCCAAAGGGAGATAAAAGACTGTCTGCCCTTTGATCCAGCCATAGCACTGCTGGGTTTGTACCCCAAAGAGATAATAAGGAAAAAGACATATACAAGAATATTCATAGCTGCGCTCTTTGTGGTGGAAAAAAAATTGGAAAACGAGGGGATGCCCTTCAATTGGGGAATGGCTGAACCAATTGTGGCATATGTCGGTGATGGAATACTATTGCGCTCAAAGGAATGATGAACTGGAGGAATTCCATGGAGACTGGAACAACCTCCAGGAAGTGATACAGAGTGAGAGGAGCAGAACCAGGAAAACATTGTACACAGAGACTGATACACTGTGGTACAATTGACTGTAATGGACTTCTCCATTAGTGGCAATGCAGTGATCCTGAACAACTTGGAGGGATCTACGAAAAAGAGCTCTATCCACATTCAAAGGAAACACTGTGGGAGTAAAAACACTGAAGAAAAATAACTGCTTGAATACATGGGTCAAGGAGATATGACTAGGGATGTAGACTCTAAATGAACATCCTAGTGCAAACATCAACAGCATGGAAATAGGTTTTGATCAAGGACACAAGTAATATCCAATGAAATTGCGTGTCAGCTACAGGAAAGGTGGGGGGAGGGGAGGGAGGAATAGATTATGATTTTTGTAACCAAGGAATAATATTTGAAATTGACCAAATAAAAACTAAAATAAAATAAAATTTTATTTTGGTTCACCTTTTATGAATCATTAAAAAAATGATAGTACTCCAAATACTTGAAGAGAGCTATCTTGTCCCTTCTAAGTCCTTTGCCAGGTAAAGCATTTTCAATTCCTTGAGTAGATAGAGGCTCAATATGGCGGTCTTCAGACTTTTTGCATCCTGATAACCTCTCAATGAATTTCAGCCTAGTGAAGTCAAATGAATAGTATCTAAATTGAGGAGTGAAGAGATCTCAGCTTGAGTCAATTCTCTCATTTACCTGCTACTTTGACCAAGTCACTTCACTTCTCATGAGACTTAGTTTCTTTATCTACAAATAATGGGTTTGGATTAAATAGTCTCTAAGTCCCCTTCCAGCTCTGTCTCTAGGCAGCAAGGTGATACAATGGATAGGACACTTGGCCTAGAGTCAGGAAGCCCCAAATTCAAATCTAGCCTCAGATACTTTTTGCTATATGACTCTGAGTCACTTAACCTCTGGCTGCCTCAGTTTCCTCAAAGGTAAAATGGAGATAATAAATAAAAAGTTCTAACTCCCAGGGTTGTTATAAGAAATGAGATCATTTAAATGCTTAGTAGATTCTAGTACATAGTAAGATATATATGTATCTTTATACATATATAGTACCTGTAATGACTACTGTAAAGTACATATAGTATATATAATCCTAGAATAATAGCTACTGTAAATGAAGAAGGAGCCAGCCAGCCCCCCAATTACTAACCAATTGCCATAAACATGGCAGCCTGGTTGAAGCAGCAAGGCACTATGAAGTAGGGGAAGGGAGGCAGTCTCTGATAGGAAATCCCAGGACCTTGAACCCTGAACTCTTGAGAATAGCAATGCTGCCAGTCCAATGGCCACAGCCTCCATCTTGAGAAACAACCCCTGTGAAAACTCAGACTGGCTATCGCTGCGGCGGGTGCTACAAGCATAGCTACAGAAAAGAGTTCTGCTCACAGAAATCTTAGGTCTGATGGCAGGTCCGGCATCAGAAACTGATGTGCCTGTTAACCAAAGAGAGAGAAGAGATTTCCTGAATGTGGTCATCTATGCAGCCGGCTGTTTTCTCTTCCTGACTATCCACAAATGATCCTGGCGATTTATACCAGCAAACAAGGAGGGAACTGGATTTGGGTGTACGTGGATAAGCGTGCATTGCCGGGTTTGAGAACAGGGACATCTGGTGGGTGAAAGA